>NC_056736.1:658853599-658976099 GCF_019279795.1 Protopterus annectens | reverse complement strand
ATGAAATAATTTTCTTTCTAAATACGTTTGGAATATCTGTTTCTTGAATAATATCTAAAAAAGAAAGAAAATTTAAATAATTTTCCTGTCAGAAATCACCTTGGAAATTTTTCTTTCATCAACTCTGTTCAAAATGAGTACCAGTAAGGCAAACAGTCAGGATTCCAGCATCAGGAAAGAGCTTCAGTCTTTGATATCAACTATTCAGCAATTAACAACCAAAATGGACAAACTGGATACTAAAATTGATAACTTCATAGAAAAAAACTACAAAACAAATGGATTTGTTACATCAAGACTTGCAACATCAGAAGGCTCAGATTACAGGTATAGAAGAGACTGTTAATGATATGGAGAACAGAATCCAGGAAGAAGAAATTAATATTGAGTTTTTGCTGAAGCAGAACACACACCTACAATCCAAACTTGATGACCTGGAAAACATATCTAGATGCAATAATATTAGGATGTTTGGACTGCCAGAAAATATAGAAGGTAACAACATTACTTCCTTTTTAAATACTTGGCTTCCCGAAACTTTAGACTTGTCAGAAGCATTTTCTTTTGGTATTGAAAGAGCCCATAGGTCCTTATCTAATTTTAACTCTAACAAAAAGTATCCTAGATCAGTTATAGTAAGATTTTTATCATCTTATGACAAGGAGATGGTATTAAAATCTGCATGGGCTAAAGCACCTATAAAATTTAATGAGGCAACTGTGCGTTTTGACAATGACTATTCTTCCTTGGTAATTACTAAAAGAAAAGTTTTTTTGCCATTAATAAGAGAGCTTAAGAAAGCACAGTTCAAAACTTACCTTTTGTTTCCTGCCAAACTAAAAATCTTTTTACCTAATGGCCCTAGAATTTTTGAAGACTTGGACTCTGCTTTGTTGTATATTAAAAAAAATAAGATATTAGATAAAATAGAAGAAATGGAATGGGCAAGTCCTTCGTTAAAGAGGATGGCAACAGGAACTTCTTGGAAAACTTCAGAGAAGCAAAAAAGACTAAAAAACAAATGACATGTTCTATATATTTTTTTTCTTTTCTTCTTCTCTCTTAAACTCTTCAAATACAGTTACTGCATCTCCAGAAAACCACAAATATTTTAAAGATTTATTCAAAGTTATTTTTATGTGTGCAAAGAACTGTTTTGTTTCATAAATAGTCAAACTCTCTGAGGAACAAATAACATGCTATGAATCAACTTGTTTCTCTTTGTGATAAAGAGACCTAAGGTTAGTAATTTGATACATTTTCTTTCTCTTCTAGTTTTAAATAATGGCTTTCTTTCTAAACTATGCATTTAGTGAGGGGTGGGGGAGGGCAAAGAGAGAAGTATGTTGGAAAATATGGAAAAAGTGAAATAATAACTTATTAGTTCTTTAAAATTAAATATGCTGTTTAAACACTGTTGCTAAATATTATACCATGACTTAATTGCTTATATATGATTTCAAATAATTTGTCATGATATAATTGCAAATAATTAGAACTAAAATAGCTGTAAGTAATATGTCTCATGTTTAACTGTATTAATATAAACAGCAAGTAATATATCTTTGTATATACTCTTTGTAGCTTCCTTTTTTCTTTCTTCTCTCTTTCTTTCTTTCTTTTTTTTTCTTCTTCTCTCTTCCTTTTCTTTTTTTTCTCTCTCTCTCTTTCTTTCTTATATGTACAGTTATATGTTTCTGATAATACTGATATATGTATATAATACGATTTCTATGAGAAAATGAAATGGGGCATAAAAATTAGTTGTATAATATGTTAAATAACTGTAGACTTGGTTTCACTGTCATAGAGACTGTAATGACCTGTAAAATACTTTGCGAAGGTTTTGCACTGTTTAGATTCATTTGTATTACTAAATGAATGTCAGTCACTTGCTTTTACTAAATTTCCCACCAGAATGTTAAGGGAGACAATTTGGGATGTGGGTTACCACGTGAATAGTGTCCTCGAGTTGTTTTAAAAGCTTCAACACTCAGAATACACGCAGAGAAGCTGAATGCAGTCATTTTGAACTTTGACCCCTGATTTCACACTGACACCGCAGATTCAAGAAGAACACTGTTTCAGGAAGTAGAACTGCTGTAAATGCGACTTTGTGATGAAAAACAAACTTTATGACATCTAAATGTGAGTTATTCTTTATAACAACTTACTTATTTAAGATGTAATTTATAAAATATGAAAGTTATAATGATTTTAAATGATTCAGTATGCCATAGTAAGCAAGTGAGATATTTTAGAAGGCATAGAAGGTAAAACATATATATATATATATATATATATATATATATATATATATATATATATATACATGTTTTTGAAAGCTTACATGACTGCAACATATTAATGTAGATAAATACTTATGATTTAAACATATATAATGTTAGAAATCATTTGACTTAACTAATTGACAAGCACAAGTATCATTATGATTATATCTTAGAAGAAACTGTCATGTGACATACTTTAAAGCTGCAGTTCAGATATATAAAATACAGATGGCTCTCATCACAATGATTTATTTATAACTAGGAATTAACATTGCTGTGCAGTATGATTTGTAAACATATGTATGAGTATAGATATTTTATTTAATTGGCAATAATAAGTATGAAAAGAAAGCTTTGGTGCAAGTAATTTAAAGTTTTTAAAACTGTTAACTGCATTTCTATGGCAGAAAGTAGGAATACCCTAATATATGTAATGTCTGAACCATAATAGCCTAAGTTATTGAATCCGAATGAACATAAGAACTGATTCTTACAATCTTTTAATAAACTAATATATAGATATGCCCTTTTTTTTCTCTCTCTCTCTCTCTCTCTCTCTCTCTCTCTATCTTTCTCTCTCTCTCTCTCTTCTCTGTTCCCATTATCAAGTTTGTTAGAATGCTATTCTGGTTATGAGTGTATTATACAAAATAGATGTACATAGTAATATGTGCTGTTTCTAAATGTTCTTATTTGTCTATATGAAGCTGATTTATAAATTGTTTAGCTTTGTCTTACTAGATAATCTAATTAAATGAGGTTAATTTTAGTTAATAATAGTTAGTATTGAATTGATTTGGTGGCAGCCGAGGTACTGCTGCTTAGGATAGGGGGATAACTTGAGTGGTATGTGCTACTCAAAGTTGGAGTTCTTAACTCCAGGCTGGGTGCAATGTTTAATCCTAATATTATTTTCACCTGTTTATTGTTGTTTGTATATAGTTATGACATCCACATCACATTTTATAAACTCATTGTCACTACAAATAAAAGTGAAACTTATAAAAAATCCCATAAGATTTTCAATAAATACAGCTATAATTAATGGTACACCTAAAGGAGGAGACATAATATCACTTATTTTGTTAATTGTTATTCTGATTATATGTTTTATACGTTTATAAAAGCTAAATGATTTCTCTAAAAGGAATTTCTTTAAACATTAATGGATTGAATAACCCATGTAAAAGGGCAAGTTTAATGAGATACATTAATTTGCATAGGGCCAACTTAGTAGTCCTTCAAGAAACACACCTCCTGAAAAAGGATATTGATAAATTAGACACTAATAAATATACAGTCTTGGTTAGTTCAGAACACACACAGAAAAAAAGAGGAGTGGCTATTTTATGGAATAAAAGTATGCCCATACCTAAAACTATTAAGTCTTATAAAGATGATAAAGGAATGTTTTGTATGGTTACAATTCAGATTAATGGAAAGATATATACATTAATCAATGTATATTGGATACCAGGAATTGGCATTAATACAGTGAAACACCATCTCAATAAGATCATATCATTTTCTATAGGAGATATTATTTTAGCAGGTGACCTTAATTGTATCCTACATGAAAAAGATACTACTACTATAGGAAAAAGGAAAATTACATCTAATGCAAAACTTTTAAAGGATTTTGTTAATTTATATCATTTGAATGATATTAATAATCAGATAGATTCAAAATCATTACCATACACTTTTTTTTCTAACAGATATAAAACTTATTCAAAAATAGATAGAGTCTTTATTTCTAACCAGATGGTAACAGACTTAATTAATTCTAAAATCATTTCATGTCCTATATCAGATCATAATTCAATTGTCTTTGAATTTATGATAAAAAGTACTTACAATGTTCAGATCAAAAGAATACCAGCATACTTAACTCAACTAAAAGACTATAAAGATTATATACTTTCAGAAGTGCAACATTTCTTAGATTTAAACAATACACCTGAAGTCTCCATTGTTTATGTTTGGGATGCTTTAAAATCATATTTATATGGACAAAGTATCAGATGGTATAATAATAAAAGGAAATCTTGGGACAAGGAATTACTAGATATTCAAAGCAAATTAGACTCATACAAACATAATAATAAAGATAATATTATGGACAAAAAAGTCATTGAAGAAATAAATAAATTAAATGAGAAGTACAAAGAAATCTTAACTCATAAAGTTAAAATAACATTAGAGAAATATAAGTTTTTGTCTTACTCAATAAGTCCCAAATACTTACATAGACTTAAAAATAAAACAAAAAGGTTGAATAAACAAAATCATATCAAAGAAATTTTCTCTCCAAAGAAAAAAAAGAATGTTTCTAGTTTACCAGAAATATTAGATGAATTTAGAAATCACTTTCACAAAATTAATCATAATAACATTAACATGGAGCCTAAAGATAAAATAAAGAAATTTATAACTACAAACATGAACAAAAAACTTAATAAACAGCAGACTAAACTAATGGATAAAAATATTTCATATACAGAGGTTATTACACAAATAAACAAGCGTAAATCAAACAAAGCACCAGGTAATGATGGCATTATACCAGAGATCTATAAAATTCTTCCCAAAAGTACTTACACATTAATACATAAGGTTTTTATTTTGGCCCAAAATGAGTTAACAACTCCCCCATCTTGGCAATACACATTTATTTCACCAATTTTAAAACCCAATAAAGACCCAACCAGATGCACTTCATATAGACCTATTTCATTACTTAATGTTGACTATAAAATGTTTATGAGTATTTTTGCTGATAGATTAAAGACAATCATCCCAGGCATTATAGATATAGATCAAACAGGCTTTATTGTCAATAGAAATACTTTTGATAATATAAGGAGAACTTTAATGTTAATTGATTTTGCAAATAGGAAAAAGAAAGATTTAACACTTATTAGTCTCGATATAAGTTCAGCATTTGATTCAGTAAGTTGGGACTATTTGTTTATCTTACTGAAGTGCACAAATTTCTCTGATACATTTGTAAATCTAATTGAACATCTATATAAAGGAGCACTGGCTTACATTAAGATAGGAACATATGTCTCACAAAAAATATCCATTTTAAAAGGAACAAAACAAGGGTGTCCACTCTCTCCACTATTATTTACTTTAATAATGGAGCCTTGGGCTAATTTGATCAGAAACAGTACTGATATAAAAGGATTTGGTATAGATGAAAATACAATATCTAAAATTCAACTTTTTGCAGATTATGTTCTAATTACATCAGCAGGTTCTAACTCTTCTATGCAGTCCTTATTTGATAAAATGATGGATTTTAAAAATATCTCTGGTTTAATATTCAATGAAGAAAAAACTAAAATATTACCAATATACGCACGAAAAAATGTCCTCATTAATGATTTTAACAAATATATACCCATCTCAGGTCAGATAACTTACTTAGGTATAATATTAACTAAAGATATCAAATCTATTATACATAATAATTATAGTAACTGTCTTCTTAATATACAAAATCTTTTCAATAGCTGGAACAATATGTTTTTTACCATGGAAGAGAGACTCACAATTATTAAAATGATAGTTTTCCCTAAGATATTATACTTAATACAATCAATAATACTCCCACCTACAAGAATAATTATTAAGAAATTGAATTCACTAATGTTAAATTTCTTATGGGCACCTAATAGACCTAGGATTGCATTAAAGAAACATACTAATAGCTGGTCTCAAGGGGGCATTTCATTTCCAGACTTTAATTTATACACTATATCTTCTATTATAAAAGTTATTACTTTGTTAATAGATCAGTCATATGTTGCAAGATGGAAAGATTACTGGGAACTAATTAGCATTCACTTCATGAAAATCTCTTTAATGCATAAAAGTATTATTGTAAATAACCCCATGTTATGGTTATTAAAAGAATTTTGTACTTCATCTATTACACCAAAATATATAGTTAGTTACCCATTAAACATTATTATCAGTTATCGTAATTTTATATTCATGCATCCTAAGTATAAGGAATGGAATTTTATTCTATTCCCTATAATGTATACACAAGGTATGCTTTTGTCAACCACCTCTGAAAGAACTCTTTTAGTCACAGAGAATGATCTAAAGTATTGGTATCAGTTGCTATCTGATAATAATGTAAAAAATTTAGACTTCTTAAAGCAAGAATTTGATTTGAGAGAAACATGTTGGTTAGAGATTCAGACTTTTAGACATCTTATTAATAAAATTGATTTAATGTCATTAACAGTTAAAGAATCTGTTCCAATACTGATTGATTACTTGATATTAAATTTACAACATAGAGTTTCTGATAAAGGTAAACTCTCATACATACATAAAATTATCAGAGAAGAAACTCATTACAGTTCAGATACCTATTGGAATTATTTCTTTTCCATTAATGGTGAATCACCAAAACAACAAGATAAACAATATATATTGGAATCTGCTTATAAAACTACTTCTTCCATTAATTGGAGACTTTTACTTGGAAATTTTTACATAGATCCTTCTATACACCTTTAATGATGAATAAAATAAATAATAAAGACAACTTATGTAAAAGATGTAATGTAGAAATAAATGCTGATTGGGCACATATGTTTTATGACTGTATAAAATTGAAGGAATATTGGAAGTTAATCAATGATTTTTTGCAGGCCCTTTTCACAGATAATTTTATTGTTTCTAAATCACTTATATTATTTAACACTCCTGTTCCTAAAAGTGTTAAAAAAGTTAAACTTCCCTTATTATGGTCTATTCTAGCAGTGGCTAGAAAAATAATAACCAGAAATTGGATTTCAGATACCCCTCCTTCATTTAATGAATTTAAAAATGTTATGACTGAAGTGTGCCATATGGAATTGATGACAATAAAATCAAGAACTACTAGAAAAACATTTTATTATATTATATGGGATACTTTACACAATCTGTTAAAAAAATCTTAATTTCATTAGCATGTCATTATAGTTTAATCAATTGATTTGATTTGTAGTGGATGTCTCTGTAAATACTTTGGTTATTTTATTGAATGTTATAACTATTTCTATTTTAATTGCTTGTATAAAATTGTTATGATATTTATTTTGTATGTTAAAAACAATAAACTTGTTTAAAAAAAAAAAGAGAGAGGTTGCTGTCAACATTGTGTTCCCAGATCTCTTATAATGCCTTCTGTGTTCAGTGGACTACCATCAATGTGGTAAGTCATGGGAAATGGGTTTTTCCCAGAGGGGAGGATGACACATTTTTTGGCATTGAGCTTAAAGCCATGGTTCTGACACCAGTCGTTGGTCTCAGTGAGGCCTTTCTGTAGAATGTCAACATCACCTGGGGAGTAAATAATGACTCCCATCTTGCAATCATCTTGTGAACTTTGTCAGCCAAAGTTCCTTTGTGTTGGCCTGGAATTCTGAGAATTAGATTCCAAACAGGAGAGGACCCAAGACCAATCCCTGTGGGACTCCACTCGTGACTGGTCGGCAGTCTGACTTGGAGTCAGCTACTTTCACACTGTGGGCTCTATCTGTGAGCCAGTTTGCAACCCACCTAGGGATATAGGGGTTGATGCCTAGCTTAGTGAGTTTTTCTGTGATTCCTGAGTGGGGAATGGCATCAAAGGCCTTGGCCAGATCAAGGTAGGCTGTATGAACCACCTTGCCTTCATCCACAGCTCTGGTGACTGACTCGAAGAAGTCGACCAATTTGAGCAGGCATGATCTACCCTCCACAAAACCAAACTGTGTAGGCTCCAGAGCTTCGCGATTCCCTATATCCTTGTTTATTAGGTCCATAATGATAAGTTCCATAGCTTTGCATATCTGACTTGTCAGGCTAATAGGGCGATAATTCCCAGGGTCTGTTGCTCCTCCTTTGTGGAGAGGGATGACTGTAGCAGTGTGCCATTTGGTAGGGACAAAGCCTGAGGTGAGGCTGTGATTGAACAGGGCACACAGGTGAGGTGCCAGTTCACTCTGTAGTTAATGTAGAACACAGCCAGGGATATTGTCAGGTCCCATGGAAGTTGTATTCTTGGCCTTGGACAGTGCTGTTTTAACCTGTGCAGCAGTAATACTGGGTGCTTGGCAATCTAGTGGTATTATGATTGGTCTTGGGGGGAGGGGTAAAGTTGGCACTGAATCTGTCGGCCAGTATATTGTTAATATCTGTTGGGTTGGTATAGGAGGTACCATTGTGCAGTAGCTCAGAGCAAATCTAGGTATTGCCATGGAGATTATTTACATAACTATAGAAGGCCTTGTGGTTGTCTTTACTATCTGCTGCAATTCTGTTTTCATAGCTAGCTTTAGAGGATTTGATGAGGAATCTGAACTTTTTGTTGAGGCTGATAAGGGAGTTTTTCCAGTCTTGGGACTTCACCTTATTCAGCATCATTTTCCTCCTTCTGTTGTAGAGTCCATGGAATAAATGAGGGATTCAATACTTGCATCCAGTTTGCATTCATCTGCAAACTTGGTCAGCCACAACCCCTTATCTTTGACCTGAAATTCTGAGAAATATATATCAAACAGTAGGGGGGCCCAGCACTGACCTGTGTGGCACCCCACTGGTGAGAGGTCTGCTGACTGATGTGGAGTCACCCACTTTGATAATGTGTGTCTGGTTTGTGAGCCAGTTGGCAACCCATCTTACAATGAAGGGGTTTACATTTAGTCTGTTAAGTTTATCTGTAATACCCAAGAGTGAGATTGTGTCAAAAGCCTTTGCCAAGTCGAGGTATGCTGTGTGCACAAATTTGCCCTCATCAGTGGCCCTGGTCACATTTTTGAAAAAATCCACCAGATTAACTGGCAGGATCTGCCCTTGATGAAGCTGAATTGGGTAAGGTCCAGGGTTTGGAGGTCACTTATGTCTTTATGAGGTCCATAATGATACATTCCATGGCCTTACAGATGAGGCTGGTCAGGCTTATGGGTCTGTAATTCCCTGAGTCGGTTGTTAGGCCATCTTTGTGGAGGGGAATAACTGTTGTGGTTCTCCATTTCACAGGAACAATGCCTGTGGTTAGACTATGAATGAAAAGTGTACTTAATAGTGATGCAAGTTCATGTTCTAGCCTGTTTAGAAGACAGCCTAGGATGCCATCTGGTCCCATAGAGACTCTGTTTTTTGCCTTGGACAAGACTTTGATGACCTGCTTTTCAGATATGTGGGGTGGGGGGATGGGGGAAGGTTTATGATAGGTTTGGAGGGGATAAGGGAGTGAAAATTTTTCACCAAACCTATCCACTAGCAAGTATGCTATCTCTGTGGGGTCAGTGTGTGTGAGATACTGTTGGCCACTAGTTCTGCACATGCTTGTGTGCTACCTTTTAGGCTACATACGTAGCTGTAAAAGCCCTTATGGTTATCTTTGGATGTGTTTGCTAAGTTTTTCCTCAAAGAAGCCCTTAGAGGATTTGACAAGTTGTCTTATTTGCCTGTTGAGCCTGAGGAGGGTGCTTTTCCATTGTTGGGGGTCTCACCTTTGTTTTCTTGGACAGCAACTCTTTGCATTTATTTTAAAGTTTGTTGATGCTGGATGTCTACCATGATGGCTTGTTTTTACTTGGGGCTCTTTCTTGTACAGCTGTCTATACACTTATGCAAGTGATTGTACAGGGCTGCAGTGTAAGCTTCAGTGTAGTTACCACTTTTAGCTGGGGGTGGGGCTCAGAATGCATTAACACCTTCACCTAGCAGGTTATAGTTTGCCTTGGTGAAGTTATTTAGTCTGATTTCACCAATTGTGAGTTCTGATGTTAGTGTCAGCTTGAAGGTGACTGATTTGTGGTTAAATTTAACTAATGAGGGTCCCACAGTTGCAGTAGTGCATCTGTTTGACATGCTAGTGAGGACCAGATCTAGTATGTTTGTTCCTCATGTCAGGGTATGGGCAATTTGTCCCAGGGCATTTGAGTTAACAGTCAAGGAACTTTTGCGCTAGTGAGTTAAGGCTAGCATATGTTTCCCATTTGATGGTGGGATAACTGAAATCCCCCATAACCAGCATGTTCAGTAATATTTGGATTGTCTCCAGTTTGGTCAAGCAGGTTGCATGTGCGTCATGACCCTTGAGGGGGATGTATAACTGGTTATGACTTGAATAGGAGTCTTACCCACTGTAAACTGATGGAGGTGACCAGTATAACTAGACGGGAGGTAAATTTATCTCTAATACAGATAGAAACACTGCCTGCTTTGGTTCTCACACGTTCATTTTGCGGTCTGAAGATTTGGAAGGTATTGCAGCCTTGCAAGACTGGGGTACTGTCTGAGGTCTTGAACCAGGTTTCTGTGACAGCACAGACAACTACATTTCCAGTGATAGAAGTGCTTTCAGGGTGTGTAGTTTTTGGTGTAAGCTCCTAGCGTTTAGCAGCATGACCCTTATTTTGTTATGACTGGCAAATTTCACATCAGTTTGTTTTCAAGACCTTGCCTAAAAAAGGCACTGTGGGGGAGGCAAGAGCCTTTGTCAGCAGCCGAAAAACTAAAGTTGCCAGGTGCAAACCATCTCTGGCAAAGCAGCGAGATTTGACGACCATGACTTTTCCGGCTGACAGGAACTGTATCCCCTTTGAATGACACCAAAAACTAAGCCAGTTATTGAAATCAATCATTTTTTGTTTATACTATGGCATCATTCTAGGTGAGGGTACTATGCTGGGTAGACATACCAGCCTGGGACACGTATTCAGAGAGCTCAATCATGTCTCTCTTCATATAGTCCAGTGAGGTATGATTCAGGTCATTCACACCAACATGAACTATAACAGAGTCATAACAGTACTTGTTTCTGGGAGTCCTGAGTGCATACATGATCTGATGAATCCTTGTACTGGACAGGCAGCTGACTGTGACTTTCTCCTTGTCCAGCCTAGTGACTGGGACATCTGTGTGTCTCAATATTGAGTCTCCAATAACTAGTAAATTTGGTTTTTGATTGTTATGCCTCACTGGCTTGGTAGGTGAGATACTAGCATTGCTATCTGTCATGCCTGATGTGGGACCTGTGTTAGTTGTACCAGTCTTGTGTTTTGGAGGTATCTGGTGTCTCAGTAGGTTTTTGAAAGAACCTCCTCATATGTTGATTTTTGTGTTAGATGCATACTATGTGTATGAGTAGTGGTACTATGCGCATGTGTAGTGGTGGTTGGATTGACAACCTCTTCCATGTTACTGGTTTGTGTGTGAGAGAGCATAGATTAAAGATTCTTGGTGTAGACACATCTCTCATACTCTCTGCTAGACTGAGTTATTAGTAGAGGGTTGTTGGTGTACATGAGGCAATTGCTACATTGCCTCAAGAAACCCAAGTCAACAAGGTTGGCAGGAGAAACAAGGGTGATCCAACTGTCCATAATGCTAGGTGGAAGACTGTTATCACTAAGGGAGGCTTTTCAGGATCGATCAAGGAGTAGTTTAGTGGATGGATATTTCCACATGGGTTTTTATGTTGGTAGTTTAATAGGTTTCAGCTCACTAGCAGTATTTCTTTTACCAGGAAAATATTAAGGATGAGGGCTACACTAATGTGCTACAGCTGCATCTAAGGGAACAACTGTTGAATTAATCTGTCCAGATATGCTGCTGTGCTGTGCAATGCTCAAACAAGAAGAAACCTGCTCAAATGCAGGGCTTAAATACCAGAAGCTAAAAGCTTGAAAAAATTTTAAAAAGGTTCAAAAGGACCAATGATAATGTTTCCTCCAAGCCCTAGACCAACCACTGTACTCAGCCCTCATTAGACCAATAATCCAGTATAATGCATCATTTGGCATGTACTTGACTAGGCAATTACAGCAGCTGGAGTGACCTCAGAGATGTCTCACAAAGAAAACAAAGGGTGTAAACAACATGTCCTATCTGGATAGACAAAGCCCTATCCTTTACACTGTCTCTGACCTACAAGGCACTCACAAATCCATCCCTAATGGAGCTGCTACATATCTGCAAGTCAAACATCACGAAAGTCACTCGATCTAGGGATCTAAACTTAGTCAGCAACTCAAACAAAACATGCTGGAGAGACAGTGATGTATCTCAGAGATTGCCCTTCTTTGGAACAGGCTTCCTATTCACATTAAGCAGAGCCCTTCCCTGGCCCTCTTCAAAAGCAGTTTGGATCAATGGATGGGGAAATGCACATTCACACCTGGCTTAGTGCTTGTGTCCCTCAAAGACAGGGTTCATAGGTTCATAGATAGGTACTAGGCTATCTGCCTGAGGGCATTTATAAGCCTAGCCAGAGCGTGTCAGCTTTCGCCGCCCCATTGATTAATTAACTGAGCCTCTGTCAAGAAGAGCCAATGAAGTGATCCCAGGGGTATATTTTCTGTTACCCATCCACTCGTCAAGGTATCTCTTGAAGAGTGTTAGTGAGGGGCTTTGCCCAATGTAGTTCGGAATTTGGTTTCAAAGCATGGGGAGTCTCTGTGACAGGAATCTATCCCTCCAGCATGTTCTATTTATTGTTGTGGTGAGGTTTAGCTCACTAGAGCGAGTGGCTCACAGTGACTTGGATTTATTTAGGTGGAGCATGTCAATTAATTCTGAGTTGGACATGGCTTTGTAAGTCAGGCAGAGATCACCTCTGAGTAAGCGATATGCGACTGAGTACAGCTGGAGTTTTTCCAGTCGGGCTGTCTAGGACATATGTTTGAGGCTAGTAATCCTCTTGGTGAGGTACATTTGTGGTCTTTCCAGCTGTTGGAAGTGTCTTGTGAGGTACATCCCAAATGGGGCATTGTACACTATGATGGGTCTGATGAGTGACGAGTAGAGGGGCACTACAACCTCTTTATTTCTAGATGTGAACCCTTTAGTAATTAGATGGGTTACATAGAAGGATTTCCTAACTACTTTGGCAATATGATTGTCAAAGGAGAGATTACTATCTACCTGGGTCCCCAAATCTCTTATTACCTCTTCTGTATTAAGGGGGCTGCCACCTATGTGGTAATTCATGGGTGTTTTGTTTTTTCCAAACGGGATGACTATGCATTTTTTGGCATTTAGCTTGGGACCATGATTTTGACACCAGGTGTCCATCTCAGTAAGGCCCTTTTGGAGAATGTCCATGTCAGCCGAAGAGTCAGTTATGGCTCCCAGTTTGCAGTCATCGGTGAACTTGGTTAACCATAGTTCTCCTGTGTTTGCCTGTACTTCTGAGAAGTATATGCCGAACAGTAGGGGTCCCAGGACTGAACCTTGTGGGACACCACTTGTGACTGGTTTAGAGTCGGACCTGGAGCCCACTATTCTTACCGTGTGAGTTCTGTCTGTAAGCCAGTTGGCAACCCATCTCATAACATAGGGGTTTATGTTTAGGCTGGTGAGTTTTTCTATAATTCCCGAGTGGGGAATAGTGTCAAAAGCCTTGGCGAGGTCAAGTAGGCTGTGTGAACAACCTTCCCCTCATCTATGGCCTTGGTGAATGTCTCGAAGAAGTCAACCAGGTTTAGTAGGCATGATCTGCCCTTAACAAAGCTGAATTGGGTTGGGTCAAGTGTTTGGAGGTTTCCAATGTATTTGTTAATGAGTTCCATGATGATGCACTCCATTGCCTTGCAGACCAGGCTAGTCAGACTTATGGGGTGATAGTTACCTGGGTCAGTTGTGGCCCCTCCTTTGTGGAGTGGAATAACCATTGCTGTGCGCCATTCTATGGGCATGTAGCCTGTGGAGAGGCTGAGGTTGAACAGTGTGTTTAGGTGGGGGGTTAGTTCATTCTGTAGTTTGTGCAAGATGCAGCCTGGGACACCATCTGGCCCCATTGACACTGTGCTTTTGGCTTTTGAAAGGGCAGTTTTCACCTGTGCATCTGTGATTTCTGGGACACTACTCTTTTCCGGTATTGTTGTGGGACCTTTTGGGGGTGAGAGGGGGGTGAAGTTTGCACTGAATCTGTCTGCCAGTATGTTGGCAATATCAGTGGGTTCAGTATATTTTGTGCTATTTTGCACTAGCTCAGAGCATATCTGAGAGTTGCCACTTAGATTCTTGACATAGCTAAAGAAGGCTTTGTGGTTATCTTTTGAATCCTTGGCTATTTTTCTTTCAAAGTTAGCCTTGGAGGATTTTATGAGGGACCTTAGTTTCTTACTGATACTGATCAGGGATGTCTTTCCTTCTTGGGATTTGCTTTTTTTCTGAACTAGTTTCCTCCTTCTATTGTATAGCATGTCTATGGCAGGGGTCCACCAGACTGGTTTCCTTCTCTTAGGGGAGTGAGTCTTGGATTTGCTAGGGATGGCATGATCCATGCATCCTTGTAGGTGCTCATAGAGTGTATTTGTAAAGGTTCTTGCATCTTGGACACTGTTATCCTTTAGCGTGGGGGCTGTGAAACTTACCAGCTCTAGTAAAAACAAAAAAAGAGAGCGGATTTGTAGAACTAAACTCCTTTATTGGTAAGCGCTTTCGTTGGCAAAAGGTAAGCCAACTTCAACACTGTGTATAAAAGGCATTCCTTTTCACATGGGATTGTATCTTGTATGTTTTTTGATGGTCTGAAGAAGTTGGCTTACCTTTTGCCAATGAAAGCGCTTACCAATAAAGGAGTTTAGTTCTACAAATCCGCTCTCTTTTTTTGTTTTTACTAGTTTTGGTTTTTTGTCAGTACGAAACTGACCAGCTCTGTCTTAAGTAAGGTGAAGTTTGCTATAGAAATGTTTTTCACTGTGGTTTCCTTGGTTGGAGGTGGTGGTGTGGTGTGGACATCCAGAGTGATTAGTTTATGGTCTGATCTAACCAGTGATGGGTTGACCTCCAGTGTGGAGCACCTGTCGCCCATATTGGTGATGACCAGGTCCAATATGTTTTCAAGTCTGGTAGGGGAGTTTACCAGCTGATCCAGGGCATTTGAGTTGATAAATTCCAGGAAGCGCTGGACTTGGGAGTTTGTATTTGAGCAGTTTTCCCAGTTAACGGTAGGGTAATTGAAATCGCCCAATATCAGGGTGTTCGGTAGGGCCTTCTTTTTTTCCAGTGTCTCCAGAAAGGCGGAGTGGTGGTCCTGGATCATGGAGGGTGATTTGTAGCAGGCCACAATTTGCATTGCAGATTTGCTTGATGTTAGTTGCACATGGATGATCTCTGAGGTATCATGCTATGCCAGTAACCTGGAGGTGTAGGTATCCTTGATGAATATGGATAAACCCCCTCCTTTTGTGTTTCGGTCCATATTCTGTGGTCAAAATGTGTGGTATGAGTTGTAGCCCGCTAGTGCTGGGGTGCTCTGTGGAGCCTTGAACCAGGTTTCAGTTACTGCACAGATGTCGATGTTCTCCATACTAAGGAGTGCTTTGAGCGTGTGCATTTTGAGATTTAAACTCCTGGCATTGAGTAGCATAACCCTCATTTTTTTATTTGTGCTGTTTACAGAGGTGGGTTTGACTTTTGAGCCTTGCCTAAAAAAGGCACTATGGGGGCAGCAAGGGCCTTGGCCAGTATTCAAAAGCCTAGGGGTGACAGGTGCAAGCCATCTCTTGCAAAGCAATGAGGCTTGTTGAGCATGTCATCCCAGGCTGACAGACACTGGATCCCCTTTGAATACAGCAGAAGCGTAGCCAATTGTTGAAATTGATCATTTTTTCTTTATACTGCTGTATCATTCTTGGTGAAGGCAGGATGCTACTCAGGGTCAGAGTCATACCCACCTGGGCTACATGATCAGAGAGCTCTTCCATGTCTCTTTTCTTGTAGTCCAGGGAGGTATGTCTCAGGTCATTCGCTCCAACATGAACAATGACAGAGTCATATTTGTACTTGTTCTGGAGTGACCTGAGTGTTTGTGTTATGTGGCGATTCTGGCTCCTGCCAGGCTGCTAACAGTAACCTTCTCCTTGTCCAGCCTAGTGAGTGGGACGTCAGTGTGCCTAACTATAGAGTCACCTATTACTAGTGTGTTAGGTATGTTATTTTGCCTTAAGGGATGTGATTGTGTGGCACACTGATTTTGTGTGCCAATTTGTAAGATACTCAAGGCATAGGCACAAATCCATGCCATCCTCTTGCCCCTAAGGGCCATATACTGGACAAAATTGGATTATATTGGGTAGGCTTGTAAGGGTTCTTAACCCATTAGCCTAGAAATCTCCTATGAACCTATGAACTTATGATTTATTTGTCCCAAGTCTCAAATGCCAAACGGCTTATCTAATCTCCACTTTATTTTTTATAACTATCCTATCTCAAACCTATTAATACCTGTTCCAGGATAGTAAAATAAAACTTTTTACACTTAGGACTCATTTGTAAATGTTTAAAGAACACATTATTTACACTTTCTGTGTTTATATTATATAAACTACTAGTTGTCATACCAACATAGAACAAAGGACAATTTAAACATATAGGAATATATATTATACTTTTGGTGTCACATGTAAAATGTCCCAACATTGGAATACTCTTATCAATATATTCCAAATTAATCAATGGACCTTCACTAATAAATGTGCACATTTTTCATCTACCATATTTAAACCCACCCACCACCTTATTTGTTTTACAGCCCTCATATAGCATACTATTCTTATGCAAACAACTGAGAGGCGAAGGGTTTAGTGTGCAGATTCTAATACAGGCAATATCATAGCATGGTGAGTAAAAGAATCCTCAGGAAATGGTACAAAAGAGTATTTGTATGGTGTATATGCCACAAGGTAAAATTCTAGAACCTTCTGCGGGACACTTGTTTGAAATTCTTGTTAGAATTAAACAGCAAGGGAAAGAGTGGGAAACAGAGAGCAAAAAAACATATACTTTCAGCCAATAATCTAAGGGAACACATGCTTTATTTAATTAATCATCATCATCTTCTTTTCGCTGTTCTCGTTAGGGGTCGCCACAGTGGATCACCTGTTTCCATTTCTTCCTGTTCTCTGCATCATGCTCTTTCACACCAACCGCCTGCATGTCCTCTCTCACCATATCCATGAACCTTATCTTAGGCCTTCCTCTTTTCCTCTTACCTGGCAGCTCCATCCTTAGCATCCTTTTCCCAATATACCCAGCATCCCTCCTCAGCGCATGTCCAAACCAATGCAATCTTGCCTCTCTTGCTTTGTCTCCAAACTGTCCAACCTGAGCTGACCCTCTAATATACTGATTCCTAATCCTGTCCATCCTAGTCACACCCAGTGCAAATCTTACCATCTTTAACTCTGCCACATCCAGCTCTGACTCCTGCCTTTTTGTCAATGCCACTGTCTCCAATCCATATAACATAGCTGGTCTCACTACCCTCTTGTAGACCTTCCCTTTCACTCTTACTGGTACCCATCTGTCACAAATTACTCCTGACACTCTTCTCCACCAATTCCACCCTGCCTGTACTCTCTTCTTCACCTCTCTTCCACACTCACCATTACTCTGAACTGTCGATCCCAAGTACTTAAACTCATCCACCTTTACCAACTCTACTCCCTGCATCCTCACCATTCCTCTACCCTCCCTCTCATTTACACACATATATTCTGTTTTAGCCCTGCTGACCTTCATTCCTCTCCTCTCTAAAGCATATTTCCACCTCTCCAGGGTCTCTTCAACCTGGTCCCTACTCTCACTACATATCACAATGTCATTTGCAAACATCATAGTCCACGGGGCCTCCTGTCTGATCTCATCTGTTAACCTGTCTATCACCACGGCAAATAAGAAAGGGCTCAGAGCTGATCCTTGATGTAATCCCACCTCCACCTTAAACGTATCTGTCACTCCCACCACAGTCCTCACCAATGTCACACTACCCTCGTACATATCCTGTACCACTCTTACATATTTCTATGCCACTCCCGACTTCCTCAAACAATACCACAACTCCTCTCTAGGCATCCTGTCATATGCTTTCTCTAAGTCCACAAAGACACAATGCAACTCTTTCTGACCTTCTCTGTATTTCTCCAACAACACTCTCAGAGCAAACAAAAAAAAAATAATAGGCACATTATGATTTAGGATATATGGGTTGTTTCCTGCCAACCAACCAGCTTCAGAAAGCTCTGGCCCCCCTCCCACACACATACTTTCACTCTAACTGCTGACTGGCCAATCGCAAAGAGGGAAGTCAGCAGTCAGAGTCATGGCCGACCTTAGGCATAGGCAAACTAGGTGACCACCTAGGGCGCCGTAAAGGCCAGCCTCTTAAAGGGTGCAGTTTTTATTTATTTTAATTAACAAAGGTTTGCGCTCTTCTCGGCACCCTGCTGAAGTGTAACTGTAAGCTGGAACTATGGGGGGGGGGGGGTCAGCATCCTCTCACTTACTAGGACAGTTTTAAAAAAAAAAAGTTACTTCGTGTGGTTCGAGAGTCTGCTGTAAGGAGGAACGGTATGTTATGTTTTGGGGATGGGCACAGGTGCCGCCGCGCCGGAACCATACAGCTGCAAGACCTGTAACAAAATGGACGCATGCACCAAATTTAAATACAAAAGTGCGCCCTTCGTCATTACTGCCTGCCAGACTCAAAACAACAACAGGTAAGCTTCCATTTTACTTTATCTACTGAAATGCTGAAGCTTAAGGCTCCGTTTTACATTCTGCTGCATAACTTAAGCAGAATGCAAAACGGAGCCTTAGCAGAATGTAAAACAGAGTCTTAGGCAGCATAAGGCTCCGTTTTACATTCTGTTTAGCTTAAGGCTCCGTTTTACATTCTGCTTAACTTAAGCAGAATGTAAAATGTAGCCTTAAGCAGAAATTTGCAGATTCTACAACAGCTACAAACAGCTTTATGCACCTCACCTTTATTTACAATGAGCTACAGAGTTTAGATCAAGATGTTCCTCATATAATGCCATTTCAGCTAATAAGGTCCACAAAATGTGGAATGTTCATCCACCACTCACAGTTGCTGAACATAGCCTGTGTTAATTCAATAAAACATGAAATGCCTATCTCTGTCATTTTCTGATGTATGCTACAGACTTCTGTGAAATAATTATGTCATTTTTGATTTCATGTCAGAACATTGACTATTCAACTAGCAGATCTCAATGGAACACTCTTTGCAAACTGTTAGAAGTCTTTTCACATCGAATCCTGTTAAGTGTGCAATTTTCCCCTCTTATCTTTAGTTTTTTTCAGGTGAATTCCTTTGGAACTGCGGTTTCTATCAAGTTCTGTTCATACATGTATTTCTAGTTATTCTCCAAATAATTACGATGTGCCAGACATATTGTTCTACTTTGCCATATTCTACAATTCCCTTAACAACTAAAAATCTCTAATGTCTCTTCATATTTACTAATGTAGATATTTACTTACTACTATAATAGGTTTATGCGTTATGTATATATGGCTTTCTTTTTTGTATATGGACTATTTTCAGTCTGTTCAACAAGTTACTGTAACAGATGTGTTATCTCTCCTAAAATCATTGTTTGTATTATATGAATAAGCATAATTGCTTTCCTATTCATGCATTATTTTTATTTATTGTTGACTAAAAATAAACTTCTATAAAAAGTATAATCAAATTTAAATTGTTGACCTCTATAAGAAAGGAAAAAAAATGTTCTTTTTACCAAATGTACTCTATTATTGGACCAAGAATCTGTTCCTATAAAAATAACAAATAAATTAAATCATAACATAGCCATAATAAAATACAAATAGCTTACTGAAGTGTTATGAGTTTATCTTGATATTACAGCAATAAGTCGAAAGTGCAATTGTCTTAAGTTCATGAACCTAACCATGTATAGAACATTTCCTATTGTACAATAAATATGAATTTAAATTGTCCTGCTACAAGTCTTTTGTTGTTGTTGTTGTTGTGTCTTTTGGCTTTTCCCAGTTAGGGGTCGCCACAGCGGAACTCCGGTCCGCTAATGATTGGCAGTAGATTTTTACGTGCCGAGTTGCCGGCCCTGACGCACAAACTTCAATGAAGGTATGCCCATTCACGCATGTCTCCACACAGAAGACGCTCTAGCTGAGAATCTAACTGGACAAAGTCTTACTGTGAGGCAACAAAGCTACCGCAGCACCACCACCGCAGTTCTGTTATTCATTCTGTTTAGAAGTTTTGGCAACCTTCCACTCTAATAGGAGCACCATCTTATTGCCATTGAATGAAGGGATATGAACTGTCTCATCAAAATAACAACTGTTATGGGAATAGATCATTCAAGCAGGAAATGGATGGATACAATAGCTATTTAATTCAAAGTTCAAATCTTTGTGCTGTTTCTCATGTATACAGTCTGTTAATGTGCTGTGAATATCCCAGAATTTATGCTTTCTGGTATTCACTGAAGACTGCCAAAATAATAACGAACTGAGTGAGGTATGTTAGGGACATTTGCTTATTTTTAATCTGTCTATGCTGTCCCAGATGGACATCTGATTATTGCCCTTGTGCAAATGCTAATCTCTGTACCGTTTTGGCGTATGCATTATGTCATTATGCTAAGCAATATGGATTTGCCAGACTATACAGTTATAAGGTAGAGAAATGAAATCAAAGCACTGAATATTGGAATGATGAAGGCCGACAATATTATATGTCCAAACATGACCCCTTCATGCTAGCACTTGATCCTCGGTGCAGAGTGGTAGAGAGTTTCAGGACTTCAGATGTTTGCAAGGTTGCTGGTATTCAGCATTCTGGGATTCTACGTTTGGTTTCCATTAATGCTTAAAGAGGTGTTCCACCTTTAAATCTTATAATAGTAAAGCCAGCCTGTAGGGATATATAAAAGTTGTTCACTGACTTACAAAGCATCCCCTGCTACATGTCAGTGTACAAAGAAAAAGAAGAATGGAAAACATTCTCATTTTATTTACTGTCTCTGCATACTTGTGAACATAAAACTTGATAGTCAGAGAATGCACTATGCAATTTCATCTCATGTTCATAAGTATCTTGCTGTGATAACTGTAAGGATGGTACTTAGTCTCATGTTGCATGATCTGTCTTGCTAATGTTAGTAGGTTTATACTTCATACCTGATTCAGAAATATGCTGCATTATACACTCTTTATTAAGTATGCGTGAAGACCGACACTTATTTAAATCCCAATAGTGGCCTTGCATACAAATGAGAGTTTTGCAAATATTAACACAGGCAGTATTACATTTCTCTCTACATATGAAAGTGATTTTGAATTTGGTTGTTTGGATATGATAAATGAAAGGTTTTGATAATTATGTTGTGATTCTTACAAAAATACCATATCTGGTAGTCCCAAATGGACCGCAATATTCAAAGACAAGGTGGATGCAGTACTCTTCATGTCACAGTAGTGATGGAGCACTGCTTCTGATCCCCATTACAAATAACAGCAAACCCACCACACTGGCAAAATCCAGCACTTGATGTGAATGTAGTCAGTGACTACTGGTTATCTCTCATCTAAGTGCATTTCCCGTAATACCCAGTTTTCCTCAAGGTTAAAGGAGGGCAAGACAAGACAGACTTTGAGAGAATTTGAGGCTGAATGAATACATGAATTAAAATCTGCCTTCAGCCAAAGACACATGCTACAGGATTCACCAGGGTGCACTTTGGCTGTAAGCGTAACACCAGTCCCTTCATCTGGGATTGGTGAGCTCACATAAACCCCTCCCTCCCTCTCCCTAACCTGGCTCCTCCAGTAAGGAAACCCCTTCCTCGCAATATGGCAAGTCAAACTGCACCTTCTTTTGCAGGCTATATGGGGCAGGCAGACGGCCCAAGGGAGGTGCTGGGAATTTAGCGACTGCTGTCATTGAGGAAATCAAACACTGGACTACAAACTACCAGACACACCTTGCTAACAAAATTAATGCTTGTCTTCACCAGGCATAATATAGTTTGGCAAAGGAGGAATCTTTGAGTAGCATGAACAGTCAAGGCATTCAAGGCATTTTGGAAGTTAGACAGTATAGTAAGACTGGAGGCTTTGAAAGAGTTTTGTTTTAAATCTTGTCATTTAAATTGACTTCCAGTCATTCTGTTTCTAGATTGCATAGTATGGTCCTGTAAATAGTCATGAAATAATATTACTTTTGGAGATGGGTTTGTAACTAAGGAATATAAAGAATGTGGAATCATTTACTACAAATATTTCGTCTTTTAGTAATCTCCAGATCTTTATGTACAATTTTGGATGCATCTCATGGTTTGGGTAAACTTGCTGTAGTTGATCATCTGTGGTGTTTGTTTCTGGGTCTGCAAGTGAGACTTGTTTCTGCCAATGGTATGAATTTGGTTATCTCTGACAGTTCACACTTTATAAAAAAATTGACTGGACAGTTATTTGTGGCAAGTATTACTAATCTGAATACTTTTTTGAAGATGTAAATTGTGCTGTTCCCTATTTATTGACTTATTTTAACCAAAGAGTACGCATATAATGTAACATATAATGATATATAAAAATGTGTGCAAGGAGTCTGTTTTGAAAACAGCCCAAATGTAAACTTAATCCTCCACTGACCAGATGCATTTTCTACAAATATGGGTTTTCATGCAATTTCAGTGGCAGAGAATTTTACTGTTCATGCTAAGCCTGTTTTCATTGCAATATTGTATTGTTTATCAAATGGCTATCTGTGCTTGTGCTATTCTAGCTTAAGCTTCTGTACACAGGGAGGAGAAAGGTTGCTATTCTACTTTCCTGAGATGTAAGGTTTGCTCGCCTACTCAGAGTAAATTAAACTGTTTAGATTAACCTAAGCAACCCTTTGAATGAAGGCACATAGGCTTCTATTTTCTGAAGACATGACTTTTATAGTAAAGGATGTTCATAGGTTCATAGGTTCATAGGTTGGTACTAGGCTATCAGCCCTAGGGCCTATACAAGCCTAGCCATAACAATTCCCTGGCTATTTCTTCCCACATTATTTACTTTCCTGGACCCCTGTCTAGCAGGGCGACTGACGTGATCCCTGGGGTGAATTTCCTTTCTCCCATCCAATCGTCAAGGTTCCTCTTGAAGAGGTCCAAAGAGGCACTCTGCTTTACATGTATGGGCAATCTATTCCAGAGTCTGGGGAGTCTCTGGGTCAGGAACCTATCCCTCCAGCATGTTTTGTTTATTGTGATGACAAGGTTTAGATCCCTGGAGCGTGTAGCTCTGAGGGATTGGGATTTCTTTAAGTGTAGCATGTCCAACAGCTCTGGGTTTGACATGGCCTTGTATGTTAAGCAGAGATCGCCTCTGAGTAGACGATATGCCACAGAGTATAGCTGGAGTTTTTTAAGGCTGTCAGCATAGGGCATCTGCTTTAGGCCTGTGATTCTTTTAGTGAGGTATTTCTGAGGCCTTTCCAGTTGTTGCAGATGTCTTGAGAGGTACATACCAAATGCGGCGTTGTATTCTATAATGGGTCTAATGAGGGATGCGTACAGTGGGACAATGACCTCCTTTTTTCTGGATGAAAAGCCCTTCGTGATGAGGTGTGCCACATAGAAGGATTTCCTGACTGTTGTGGCGATGTGGTTATCGAAGGTGAGACCACTGTCCACCTGTGTCCCTAAGTCTCTTATCACACTTTCTGTGTTTAGTGTACTGCCACCTATATGGTAATTCATGGATACATGTTTTTTCCCAAAGGGGATAACAATACATTTCTTGGCATTGAGCTTGAGCCCATGGCTCTGGCACCAAGCATCTGTTTCTGTAAGGCCCTTTTGTAGAGTATCCACATCATTTGGGGATTCAATAATGGCTCCCAGTTTGCAGTCATCTGCAAACTTTGTTAGCCAGAGTCCCTTAGTGTTGACCTGTACTTCAGAGAAGTAGATGCCAAACAAGAGCGGCCCCAGGACTGAACCCTGAGGTACTCCACTTGTCACTTGTCTGGAGCTGGATTTGGAGTAGGCTACTTTTACAGTGTGGGTTCTATCAGTAAGCCATTTAGCAACCCATTGGGTGACATAGGGTTTATTAAAATAAATTTCCATCTTCACTTGCAGTTTAAACTACATTACAAGGTATCCTTTCTTCTATGCATTTAAATAATTAAAGAAAATGACTGGACTGGCTTTCCTGGGGAGTGAATGACTGGAGTGGCTTTTTTGGGGAGTGACCGACCTGTGGGCATGGCTTGTAGGGGTGATTGATGAACATGACATGGGTGAGGCTTAAAGGCTGCCGGAGCACTACTTCGCCTAGGGCACCGTATACACTAAGGCCGGCCCTGGTCAGAGTGAACATTTCTTCCGGACTTTCTCGCCCATACTAGGAGAGAAGAGCATATCAATCCTGAATCAAACAACCAATAATTACAAGGAAAACGTAAAGAAGAAACAAATGAAACTTTATATCCTAACTGCAACTATATATAAAACTATGGGGATAGAGGGTGGGTGTGGCTACTGCAGCAGTGAGGAATGCAAGCATCCACTGGTATGGGTAAGTGCAACTTACACAACTGCACAATGTTCATCATTCCCACTGCTGCAGTAGCCTTTAGGTTATATGGGTTGATTACCAATGTCACTCCAACCTTGGAGGAAGAAGGATAGGGATCCAAGAGTCCTTGAGGAATGGTCCTAGCAAAGATAGACCTCAAGCTTGAAAAGGAATCCAGTTTGTAATTTTTTCTAAAAGTCTGTACAGAGGGCCATGTAACTGCCTCTAGAATGATTGTAGAGTCCACCCCTTTCCAGTATACCACTGAAGAAGATAAAGCCCTAGTGGAATGGATCTTGATACTGCCTAGAGTAGATTTGCCATAGTAGGAATAACAAGAAGCAACAGCTAAGGACTACCACATGGAAATAGCCTGTTGTGTCCATTGGGAAGAAATAAATAGCTAATCAGCTTTTCTAAAGGGCTAAGTTCTGTCACGATAATACCTGAGTTGCATATGCATGTCCGGAGTATGCAGAAGCTTTTTTCCTTGTTTTTTAGGTTCTGGGTAGAAAACTGGGAGACTGATGGCTTGATGTAAAGTAAACTCTGAAACCACTTTAGGCATGAATGACAGATTTTTTCTTAAAGAGACCCTATCTATGTGGCATACCTTCCTAACTCTTAGCATAAGAAATCTGGAAAAGCTACAAATAATGGGGGACAAAGATGCAAAATCAAGGACAGATTTTAAATATCACTCATAAACTCAGAGCGTTGCTAGAATAACATGTTATGCTTTTACATGCATTTGCTGAAGGATATGAAGTCTGAACCTCAAATGTCTGTCATTATTTAATGACATCAGTCTTCAAGGATCTGCCAGAAAAAGACACAAATTTTATGAGGAACAGACTGAAAATATGAAGCAAATATCTGGAAATTTCAGTGAAAAGCTGGATAGTTGAGAGGTATGCCCTGTGGAAAATAAAACAGGTCTTATCACCATTAGAGCTTGCAACTCATACACTCTTCTTGTAGATGCCAGAATAATAAGTAGAATTTTCCATTTCAAGAGCCTTAAATCAGCTTGATGGGCTGGTTCAAAAAGTAACATAGTCAACTTCTCCAGCACAAAGTTGAGATCCCCAGGAGTAGCAACCTGTCTACCAGGTGGTCTCATGTAATATTCATTTCAGAAACTGTTTTTACTACAAACAGAGAAGAAGGAGAAGGATCTATTGGTAGACATGCTGAAATGGCCGTAATAGGAATAACAAAGGCCAGAGGAAAGTAACTTATGTGAATATTTGAGCATCAGTGGTACAACATCCCTGATGGACTGCTGGTTATTGGTTAGGCACCAACTAGAAAATCTCTTCCACATTCCAATATATGATTTTCTCTTAGCAGGTTTTCTTTCCTCCTTTAGTGCCTACAGCATGTCCTCATGAAATAAATACCTAAAAGGTATTCAGACTGAATCATTCAGGCAGTCAGTTGAAGTTAATTGAGATTGGGGTGTATTGAACTCCCCCAAATTTGTGTGAGTAGTTCCAGTCTGTGAGTAAGCTTGTAGTAACTGCCCTTGGCAAACTCCATAAGAAGGGAGAACCAGTGTTGTCTGAGCCAAAACGGGGTTACCGCAATGACTTTTGGGGTATTTTTTTGAATCTTCAGAATTACTCTGGATATCAGTGGAAAGAGTTCAAACTCATAAAGGAACATTTTCTTGCAAGGAAATTAAAATGTGTCTGTTTTCCAGGCTTGCTTGCAAGAAGCCCTGGAGCAAAATTTGCTTACTTGTCTGTTTTGAAAGGAGGCTAACAGATCTATTTGAGGTGGTTGGTAAAACTGGATTAGTGTAAGGAAGACCACCATCATTTATTTTCCATGTATGATGATCTGTCCAGCAATGTTGTTTAATGTATAGTTGTTACAGTATTTAAATGTTTACAGAGGGAGAAGTGCCAGACCTGCTGGGATTCAGCTTGACTAGTGGTTGCTGAGAGTCCTTTTCACATGTTTTGCATATCAGATAAGACCTGATGTTCTTTTCACATGTTTTGCATATCAAATAGGACTCAGTGTTCAACCAGCAAACAAGTCATCCTCTGACAATGTTTCTTCTGTTTTGAAATAAAATTATTTTTGTATGAAGCATGATCCCTTCCTCCAGTGTAAAAACCCTAAAATTTTCTTTTATACAAGAAGTCAATTAAAAAACAACAGTAAATAATATACCTTAAAACAATTACAATTGCTTTCACACAGAGGCTTCTTCAGGTCCATAACTTTAGTCAAACAGTACAGTCTGTATCATTATCTGTCTTAAGTCATTCTTTTGGCCAAGGACCTCCAGATCACATTACTGTCAAATGTGCTCTGTAAATGCAGTACCCACTTTTATGGGACTCATTAACTTAATACTGAACATACTTATATATAGTATAATAGCCATGCCTGCTTTTATGGGGGTCATATAAAGTTTTATGTTAAAGGTAGTGCCCACTTGCATGGGGTTAATGAAAATTTACATTTGGGGCCCCAGATGCTGAGACCAGTTTTTGGTGAGAAAGTGAAACAGATATCTCAACAACAAATTTGTGGAAAAACACTCCAGTCCCCTAGAGTTTGCTATGTTCTGGCTTCACTGAGTTAAAATTGCCATTCAAGCCATTAATAAAGTGAAACATTTGGTGTTCTTACTTGCATTGAACCATAATTCTAAAAGCCATCAAGTTAAACCTATCAGCTTTGATCAGTCATTATCCCCTCTCCTCAGAACAGATATTTTTGTGTGATGCTTCAATGGGCAGAAACCAGAAAAAGAAAAAAGGAGCAGGTACTAATTTGGCTAGCTGTCTCCATCACTGCATTTCAAACATTAAAACAGAGCTACAAATAATCTGCACTTATGCCTCAGAGGTCAGTATAGAGAAGAGTACAGAACCTTTATCCAGAGGCTTTCTAGTGACCAGTAGTGGCTCTGGAGGAGGGTCCTGGTGTTTCAGTGGTTTAAGAACCAGCCTCAGTCTGCTGGAGTGTGTCCTGCTTCTTCTGTCTTCTACTTCCACATTCTACCACTTGTGCTTGGTGTCCAAGGAGTGATCTGGGCATGGAAAGAGGGCCAGACTCTCTGTAATTGGGATATTTAAGAGTCCAGCAGGGTGGGCATGGAAACTTACCAGTGTGGGTGTGGAAAGCTGTGCCAAAGGGGTAGGAGAGACTTCATAGCCCCTTCCCTTACTCCCTGAGAGGCAGTTACCTGCCAATCAACCTATCCCATATGTTCTGGGGGGGTCAGCTGTCAATCACAAGGAGTCAGTTTAAATTCTAGTTTCTTCTTTATTTTGTTTGAGTGGAAAACTGGTAAACTAATACCAGAAAATGTACTAGAAATAAGAAAAACAGATTTTATATGTTCTTTTTTTTTTAAGAGCATTTAGTCGATAGCAATCTATAAGCATGTTTCTGTCTAAGTGACTCAGAAGTGACACTTCAAGAAATGAGAACAGTCTTCAAGTGCCCCAGGCTGGACTCCTGGGGATTAAGACATATTTCTTTTATTACTGTACTGTGGACACAAAAGCATGTCTCCTGTTTTTACAGAGAAAATTACAAACAAAAATACTTGTTACATGCTTACCAAAGTTTTTGCCTCTGACTTATGGGCACTGGTTCTATGACTCCTTGGGTATGTAAAAACTGAAGAACTTGGAGGAAAATATTCTTTTTGGTTCAGAGAGGAATTCACCTGAAAGGAGGTTTCTGCATCCAGTGCCATCTATAACCCTCCTTCACCACTTTTAGCTCTCAAGAATCTAACAATCTTTTGCCAAAGAAAAGGAGGATATCGAGGATCAGTTTGTAGGAATGATTTCTAGAGATATTGGCTTTAGCACAGAGAATGGGGAGAAATAATTCTGGCACAGTCATTTTGAACTGTTTCCTGTTGTTATTTTCCTCTGGCCATCTCTTCAAGCAGCTTGTTTGTAAGAAAAAGACTGGTTTTGCTTATCTGGTATTTTTGTAAAAGACAGAGTCCTATAAGATTTGTATTGGGGTACAAGAAAAATCTTACAAACTTCCTGAATCACTTTCCTCCTTTTATCATATTGTTTGAGAACCTAGGTATCATAAAACCCAGAAAAATACCTCCTTATCTAAAGCAGAATTTATGATTTCAGACATTACTTCATCAGCAAACCCTTGCTCACATACCTAAGCATATATTTTCAACACTGTAGCAGTAGCAGCAGCCCTAGACACCATATTTGTGCAATCACACTCTTCAAAGCATGTTTGGATACCTCAGAAAGTGTAGAAACAGAGTTTAGAAAATAGTTTTTTTTTTTCTATAGAAAGAGTGGTAGCCAATTCCCTTAGACTGTCTATATAACAAAGCATAAATTTCCACATACATGCGTAGTAATTCAGAAGGCTGAAGTGGAAGAAGAAAATATTCTCTTTCCTATGCAGTCCAAAACCTTGCCTTCTTTGTCACCAGGAGAAGGGTCTAATCTTTTTTCCAGCATGAGACACAATTGAAATTGCTGCTGGATTAGATCTAAGGTGAGATCATACAGTTTATCTGCTTTTGTAGGGACTGATAGCTGGGTATAAGTATGATTACAAGCAACATTCGACACAGCCTCCAGGGCTTGCAGTATAGGAGGAATAGGAGAGGAATGATGTATATCCAATTTGTAACATATTATAGTATCTCCTCAGTTCATGGGGAACATCTATTTGCTCCAACAAAAATACCTCATTCATCCTAGCAATGGTCTAATCAAAAGAAAATTCCTCCACAGGAGGATAAGAATTAAAGTTTTCCTCTGAGAGATTTGGGCTTGAGAATTTGCTGTGGAAGAAGTCATGTCTCTGTCAACATCAGAATCATCAGATCCTGTTTCTTCAGGATTAACTTTACATGAAATGCCCATCTGTACTGGCCTTTGTGTACCAGGATTCACTGCCCGTAAGGCCTGCCTTGCCAAGGTAAGAAATTCATCTTTCTTAACTGTAATTACTTCTTCAGAAGAACAATGTTTAATCTTTCATTTTTTCTTATTAGGAGTTCCTCTGGAAGAAGACCGTCTCAAAGGATGAACATCTGCCCAGTCTAATGGTCTCTTGCCCTGGTTACCCCAAGAAGGATCTCCCAGAACTAGAGAAGATGGTTCTCCCATGCCCATATCGGACACAGAAATGGCCAAAGTGGACATAGCTAACTCCTGGTTCATGATGACTGAAAGGACTACAACAGAGGAATCTCAAGAGGTAAGTGAGTGGTTTGAGGAACAATCAATGGCCACTGCAGAATCATCCACTGTCTGCTAAGAAATAGGCTGTGTCTGTGACAACAACAAGTATTCCTTGTTAAGTGACATTTTCTTTTCAGATAAAGTGGGAGAAGAACCAGCGGGACTAAAGTATGTATCCATGCTGTAGCCAAGGAGGAGGAGCCAAAAGCAGTAAACTTTGTTGGAACTAGTCAGTCGGAAAATAAGTTGTCAGCCGGTATGTCAACCGGTGGATAGCCAACTGGCTCAGAGACAGGACCCAGGAAGTTAGAATTGAAGAGTCCACCTCTACAAAGAGGCCAGTCACAAGTGGAGTCCCTCAGCAATGAGTCCTTGGACCACTCCTTTTTGGTATTTACTTCTCAGAAGTCAAGGCCAATGTCAGTGGTCTCTGGCTGACTAAATTTGCAGATGATTGCAAATTAGCAGCTGTCATTGAATCACATACTGACACAAATGTACTCTAGGAGGGGCTGATACAGACAAATAACTGGTGTCAGAGCCATGGAGTAAAACTAAATACCAAGAAATGCATAATAGTATCCTTTGGGAAGTCATCCAACCCTGGTAACTATCATATTGACAACACACCCACTAGAGTTGCCAGTAGTCAGGGACTTAGGGACACACATAGATAATAATCTAGCCTTTGATCATTACGTGTCTACAGTGGTGAGGAAATCATTCCATATTGTGCAAGTTATAAACAAAGGTATTGCATCTAAGTCAAAAGAAGTTATTGTTCCACTGTATTCAGCATTCATCAGGCCTATCATTGAGTACAATGCACCCTTTGGTATATACCATCTTTGGCATATCCACCAACTGGAACCTCCACAGAGGTTCCTCACTAAAAGAATACAGGGCATAAGTAATATGTCCTATGCAGACCACCTCAAGCCCCTATTCCTGTATTCTGTCTCCTACAGGCTTTTGAGGGAAGATCTATGCCTGGCATACAGGGCATTTTCAGACCCCACTCTGATGGGCCTCCTGCATATCATTAAAACAAACAGTACCACAATTACCCATTCCAAACACTTAAACCTTGTCTGTGATATAAATAGGACCTGCTGGAGAGATAGGTACGTATCCCTGAGACTACCCCATCTATGGAACAGGCTCCCCATTCATGTGAAGCAGAGTTCCTCCCTAACCCAATTCAAGTGCAACTTGGACAACTGGATGGGAAACCGGAAATTCATCCCTGGTTTGGCACCTATGTCTCTAATGCAAACAGGTAACCTCGAAATGGTTCATCTCCCAGGCCCATGCTTATACTTATCAAGGATATCAGAACTTGTCAGACTTAAAAAAGCCCTTGTGGTCACTAGCCTAGTAAACACCTAAGAAGCTATGAACCTATGATGAGTATGCACAAGCAACACACTTATACTCAGAACACTTTTCCCAGTCCCTTCAAAAGAAAGAAGCCCAAGCAGAACACCAACTCCTATCAGTGCCCTGTTCAAACACTTAAAACACTGACAGAAAGCAATGTGGTAGATAAGTTGTCACAAAGTGAGCATAAGCTTTACACTGACACATATTCCTGCCTGTCCTTACAGCAAAACATTTTGTTCAAAAAAAATCAAAGTTTACACAAGCAGTACATAAATTCTCACAAAAAAAATGTCCCAATTAGATTAACAAACATTCATAGCCGGCCTTAGGCCTAGGCCAACTAGGTGGCCGCCTAGGGCTTTGCTCTAGTAGGGGTGCTTTTCCAGTATTTATTTAGTTTAGGTAGACCAGGATATGGGCACCATGTGGTGTGGTGGGGGGCACCGTGGAGCCCTTTTGCCTAGGGAACCAGTTGACCTAAGGCCGCTCCTGCAAACATTAATAACTAAAATAGTATTCAGTGACAGAAAATTCTGATACTGTGACAAATTATCAACTTTCTTACAGGGAAAATACCACTTTTAGTCAAAGAGTATAATATATATTATTTTTCTTAAAAATCCAATAATTTCTGTGTGGAGGGGTTCTCCCATGTGGGCTTGCCAGACATGAGCTCTTAGCCAACCGCTGCTGCTATGAAGCCTGAAAGATGCTTCTTCTCAAGATGGCAAGAAAGTACTGAAGAAATATGAAGCCTGAGTGCTGATTTACCCCCTTTGGATTATCCAATCCACAATCAGAGTGAATGTGAATGGGAAAGCAAGAGCTTTTTAAAGCCGGATGGCTGTTGTTGTTTTTTAGGAAGGAAACAATACATATAGCCAAAAGGCTACTGCAGCTGTAGGAATGCTGAAAATCAAAGTAACATTTAGAGAAAATGAAACACAATTAAGAAAGGCTCCAAAATGGATTACCCTAGGTCCATGTGCAGTACCTAACATCTGGCTAAAAGCAGTAACATCTCCGCATAGTGGTTTAGCCCTAAGTAAAAATGAATTGTCTGTATACCTCAAACAGGTGCCAACTTGGCTAACAGAAAGATGAAACGTGTTCCTCCTGAAAAGTGAACTTGCAAGCCGTTTTAAGAATAACTTTCCAAATAAGGCCAGTAACTTGCTTTCTGACAATACATAAATTGCATACTAGGATAAATGCAGACAGAGTTTATAGTCACATAGAAAAAATGCAATCATTGCAATAGAATGGAAAGGCAATAGAAGAAAATCATAAAACAAAAAATCATCTATTATTAAGCAAAACCATAGCAGAGCTGTAAAGAGGCAGAAATTAAGTATGGCATGGATAGATTACACAAAAAGCATTTATCCATATTCATGGATTATGGAATGCTTACAGATGTACAACATACAACCTATATTGTATAGCAATCACTATGAAACATTGACAAACTAATTTACAACTAAGTCATGATAAAATATAAATTATTACCCCTCAGATAAGAATTGAAATGGGCATATTCCATGGTGAATCTTTGGCACCACTGCTGTTTTGTCTTGCCCTAATCCATTGTTGGTTACTGCTTACAGAAACCAGCCTTGCTCAATGACATTTCAGCTATTTATTGTGTATATAAATCTGTACAGCTCATTAGATAAACACCTAAAAGTATAACTACAAATGGTTAAAACTTTCTCATATGATATAAAAATGACATTTGCCCTTGATAAATGTGAGAAAGCGACATTTCAAGCAGGAAAACCAAAGTACCAAGAAAATATCAGTCCGGGAGCTGAATGTGATATAACAGAACTTGAGGAATTTCTCATTGGAGCAGTGATCTATTTTCTCTTTACTTATCTAGTCTGGCCCATCCTCCCTCTCATCCCTTTAGGTGACTATTATCTTTACCTGCTTATATTATTACTCTCCAAGCAAAACCACCTCTTCCTACATAAAACTATTTTTAATTCAATTGTATTATATATATATATATATATATATATATATATATATATATATATATATATATATACGGGTTCCGTTCAGAAGCTCGAAATACTGAAATCTCGAATTTCAATATTTCGAGCCCAAGAAGCCGAATCCACATAATAGCGAAAGTTTAGAAGCGCGAAATTCAAAATCTTGAATACCGGAGGTCTTGAATTTTGCGCTTCTAAACTTCCGCTATGGTTATGTATTCGGGTAAGTGTGTGTGTGTGTGTGTGTTAAGGGGTTTGGGTAGGGGCTGTGGTGTGTGTCAGTGTGTTTTGTTGCTGTGAGGTGTGTGTGTGTGTGTGTGTGTGTGTGTGTGTGTGTGTGTGTGTGTATGTAGTAAAAAAAATTCAAAACTTCTGGTATTCAAGGTTTTGAATTTCGTGATTTTTAGTTTTCGTTCTTTTGTGGATTCCACTTCTTGGGCTTGAGATACTGAAATTCGAGATTACAGTATTTCGAGCTTCTGAAGTGAATCCATATATACATACATATATATATATATATATATATATATATATATATATATATATATATATATATAATGTCTGTTCTTACTTTTTGGTACACTGTTTGCTATTTTACAGTTATTTCATTTGATTTTATTATGTGTCTCAGCATTTCTGTTATTGTATTGCTATATCATTCTCTGTATTACAAATTTGTAGCTCACGCTAATCCTGTAAACAGTCTGCAGGGACCAGTGTTCTACCTCTGTTAACACATTTAAATAAACAAAACAAATAAATAAATTGAATAAACAGGAGGAAGTGTACAAATACCTGGGAGTAGCTGAAGGGGAGGCAATAAAGCATGAACAAATGAGAACAAGGCTTATTAAGGAATATTTTAGAAGACTAAACTTAATATTGAAAACTGCTTTGACATCTTTGTCAGCCTGGGATGATATGATCAACAGACCATGCTGCTTTGCTAGGGATGGCATGTATCTGTCCCTGCTAGAGTTTCAAATATTGGCACACACATTGTCCATTCTTAGAGTGCTTTTTTAGGCAATACCAACCTGATAAAGCAAAGGAAAATATGAAGGTGGTTACTGATTAATGCCAGGAGCCTGAACAAGAAACTACATTCCCTACAAGCCCTTCTCACCTTGGAAGACATTGACATCTGTGAAGTGAGTGAGGCATAGTTTAAAATAGCAGAGAGTACTCAGGCTGTACAGGGCTATAAGGCCTTCCACATGTTTAGACCAGCTACTGTGCAGGAGGGGGAAAAGTAAAGGAAAGGAAAGTGAAAAGCTCATACTATAGTCGATAATATAACAAACTCCCAGAATAACTACATGTTAAATAAGACTTGATACATGAATGGCTAAGGAGGTGTGAATTTAAACCAATAGGTGAAAGGCTAGTAATGGCAGCTCAGGATAGACGACTATGTATTTTGGTGTACAAAGTCTACAGAAAAATTGAGAAATACAGACAAATGCCAATCCATGGGTAAGTACTAGGTTAGCTACCCTTGCAGGTCATTTTAAGCCACACCAATTTCCCTTCAATGGTGAGAATCAAAATCTGTACCTTGGTATCCATTATGTAAACACCTTAACCATTTATGCCAACCCCTCAATCCATAATTACCTCCAGTGAATCCTCTGCTTCCTCCTCTTATCACATAATAATACCCATTTGTTAACCAGATAGACCCACTAGACACAGACAGATCCCTTTCAGGGGTGACCCAGGCACAATGTCTGGTAAAGTGTCTTACTCAATGTCAAGCAGAAGGCAAATGAGGGTTAAGGGAATCAAACCCTGTACCATAGGAACTACAGCTCACAGCTTTAACCATCTGTGCCAACTGCCAACTTGTTGCTGGTTGTGAGATACTCATAGATGAAGGTTTGTTTGTGGAAAATGATTATTCAATGTACACTAGGCAGAAGAGAAACAAATTTATTCTAGCAGTCCAGGGAATGTTGAGAGGCAGGTGTGAAATTCAAGCTGCTGTAGCCAACAGTCTTCAGAATATTTTTCCTGGAGGATCTAAGACATTTTGGATGCAGAGTAGGTTAGCGAGGAAATAAAAAGGTTTATCTAACAAAAAATAGATCACTAAACAGAACAGAACTCTGCTTTGCATTCTTCTGACAATAAAGCTCATAAAAATACTTTGCCAGTTAAACCTTTTCCAGTGTTCCAAAGGAGAATGCTTAAGCAATAGAAAATAAGCACAGGAGTTGAATAGAAATATCAGGAGTACCTTGGACTTGAACTAGAGTCTGGTGATGAGAGATACAGATAAACAGAAAGAAGACCAACAACACTAAAAGTAGTGAATAAATGGCAGACTATAAGGCATCTATCATACTTGTGAAATATGGCTTTGCAAGAAAAAGTGACTGAGAATGACTGGAAAGAGTGGACTTTTGTTGAGTTTGTTAAACTTGTGGGTGGACTGTAAAGTATATATCCCACTTTGTCATTAACATTTAGAAGGACACTAAAAGGGGAAATTACTGTAGATAAAACAATTGTTTTGAAAAAATATTTCTGAAATGTGGCTTCACAAGAAAAGGTGGCTGAGAAAGACTGGACTTTTGTTGAGTTTGTTAAACTTGTATGTGGACTGGAATGTATATAACCCATTTTGTCATTAATGTTTAGAAGGGCACTAAAAGGTGAAAATAACTAAGTAAAACAGCTGTTTTCTTATTAGTATTTGTATAAAATATTTTATCATATATACACTGCATGTTATAAACAGTAAAGTAGCTTGGTGTGTAGTGTGTAATCAAGAGTATTTCAGATGTGGGTGTGGGTCTTTTTAGTGACTGTTACATGTGTTAAATATATAAAAGTACACAAGTACTTTTTTAATTTAAAAAAAATATAGCTTTTACAATATAAATAGAGTAGAAAGGCTTGACAAAAGCAAGTGTACTGTGAATATACTATAATCTTGGTCTACTTGGGGAGAGAGGGGTGTAAAAGTGCACTTATTATATTATATTAAATGTAGAATTAAGATATTGTCTCTTATTTTTACAGGGGTGAATGTCTAGTGTAATGCTCTTGGCTTAAGCTATAATCAAGTGGGTTTTTTTTGCAAGCAAGAAGGCTTACAAAATAAAACAAAATGATAAAAGCCATGACATATGCTGTTTCTTACATTTATAAAGATATTAGCTTTTTCTCCATTAACAAATATTCAGTGAGAGTCAAGACGTCTGCAACTTAAAGCAGTTACATATTCAGTTTTAACTGAAATTGATAAAGATACTTTTACTTGTACATAAGCTGTCTACAGGTGCAATTAATTTTGAGAGTTCAAAGAAAAATAAAGATTTGAAATTATGGGAAGTGAACAAGAGATACCAGCCTCCCTAGCACCCTTAATACTTTAATGCATTTAATAGAACAATATACAATTTAGTTTTACTTAAAGACAACTAGTGCACTTTTTCTTGGGACTAAACGTTAATGTTTTCTGAAAGCATGTAAGATGTTTTTCACATCTGGGAAGGGAAAAGAAATAATAAAGAACAGAAATCAATCAGTGTAAGTGGGAACATAAGCTGTAATATGCACCTTAGCACACGTAAACTTAATTTTAGGTTAGGTAACGCCTGTGGGTGCAACTATCGATTTGAGGCAGTTGTTCCTATCTGGTGGCTTAAAATTTTCTGAAGATGTACTTAGTTTTGTGTGTTTGTTCGAAGATAATAGGAGATGGATGCATCCTCTCAACCTCTTAGCTCAAGAATGTTGAACAAAACCTAAATTAATGTAGGGATAAATGCCCAAAAGTAGGGACATATATCAAATATTGCTCTTATAAACTTAGAAAGTTGCTAGAATAACATAATTTGTATTAGCATGCATTTCTCTGAAGAAAATGAAGCTTGAAACTCAAATGTATGTCATTGTTTAGTAACAACAGTCCTCAGTGATTTACTAGAAAACCAGAAATTTTATGAAGAACAGACCTAAGAATATGAGGTAAAAATCTTGACAGTTGATAGGTATGGATGGAGGTGTCTGGAAATGTATTTAGTTGTTTGTTTAAGGGTTGTCACTAAAGCAAACAAGTCTTGAAAATATGATGTAGGTTCAAACAGACATGAGAAGAAACAACTGTGCAAAACATCAGTCTGTCAAACAGTTTGTACATGTAAAACAGAAGTTGGAAAACCACATTCAAAAGAACTGTCATGTATAATAGATGTGAACAATATCTGTTTATCATAGTGTCTATGCTATCCATATTATCCTGGAATGTAAATGATCATACGGGAATAGGCAAAAAAAAGAAAGAGTATTGAATTATACTACGAAATCCAGCATGCAAATAGCAATGCCACAGGAAGCATATTTGCAAAGAAATGAGCATGTGAATTTGACAAGGAAAGGATTTTGAAATGGATATTTAGTACAATGTCTGGAACAAAGGAAAAGGGATGTAATTATATTAATTGATAGAGAAATTCCAATAGTAACAGAAGAGGGGAAAAAACAAAAATGGTATATTTGTGATAGCAAGAGGCCATTGACAAGGGCATGTATTTTTATTCCACAAAAACTACTATTAGGGAGCTTAAGAAAATGTTGGCAGAAATAATCAGTTTCATCAAAGAACATTACTTGCAGGTGGGGACTGGAGTTTTATTTGCTATAGTAAGGATGTATAAGGGGAACTTAGAAGGGAAAATATAACAAAAGAGGGTAGATTTCTGAAGAAATTTATGAAAATATTTGGTATGGAAGATGAGAGTAAAAACTTGGACAGAATTTACATAATATTCCCCAAGGTACAATAACTGAACTAGACTAGATAGAATTTATATTTCACAGGAACTGAGCATTTAATTGAAAGCATCTACACATACCGAATAACTATTTCAGATCATGCACTGATAAAAAACTAAGATAAAAATGCAGGGTAATGAAGTAAAAATGAAACGCTGGCACTTTCCCACCTACCTGTTAAAAGAGAGGACTTTAAGGAATGGGTAGTGGAAGTTATTCAAGCGTTATTAGGGAAGATAAAAATATCTTCTAAAGTTATAGCTAGTGAGTGGGATAAAATGAAAATGGAGTTTGAATATAAAGTTGAAATAAATGAGAAAGAAGTAATAGGAGTTATTAGAGGGGCTGCCAAAGGTTAAAGTATTGCAGAATAAGACAATCTTGCAGAAACAAAAGAGGCACAAATGCAAAGTGCTAAAGAAAGAATAAGGGAGTATCTGGATAATATGCATGTGTTTAGAAAGATTGCTATTAAGCAACTATTTTTTGATAATAACTCCAGAGTACAAATCTTTTTGCACAATGACCTAGGCAACAGACAGTAGAAAGAGTTGTTGCCAAAGAAGAAAATAACCAGAGATCCTGTAGAGGTATTAGAGATATTCCAGAAGTATTATGAAAATTTGTATAAAGTAGAGAAATTCAGAAATCAAGAAAGTGCACTGATGGAAATGTTTATGGAAATATTAATTATGCCAAGGTTAGAGATTTATGAGGTTCAATAATTAAGAGTTACGGTAGGAGAAGATGAGATAAAATGTGATATGTAATCAATCTTCAGGAAAATGTCCAGGAGCAAATGGTATTCCTGTGCTCTCATTAGCATGTTGATATTCATTTACATGGCTTTATGCTATCATTTGAATATGATGCATACTGTGCTATTTTCCAAAGCAGTGCAGTTTCTCTACACTCTGAATCAACCCCTCCCTGTCTGCTCCCACCCACTGTGCTACTTTACAAAATGCAGTACAAGAATTGTTTCTGGATATCCCCTTTCATCAGAATGATGTGTTATCCTGGTACTGAAAATTTAGAGCTGCAACTTGGTTAATTGACCACTTGGGCAGCTCCCAGATTGGTACCTCACCCTGACCCCAAAACTGTTGAACTGTAACAAAAGCTACTACTACCTCTTTGCTACAGTTACGGACATCTGCAAACATTCAAACAACCATAATATTGGCTACATCTACTTAAATGAATACCAGCACTGCACATGCACCTTATCAGCAACTCCTCTGTGGTGTTGATTGCACCCCTAACAGTTTGTGCCTGGAGCAGCCATCACTTCACCATGCCCTAGCTACAGTCCCATGAAAACTATTATTATAGTTAAATGATGTCTGACCTCTCTTGTACTGTTTGAATTTTCAAATTTTCAAGAAAAAGAATTTAAGCAAACAAAAAAAAAGATTCTAGCAGTAGGTCCAATAGTTCAGCAATGAACACAAGACTGGGAATCTTTCCATGCAGTATCTACAAATGCTGCAGGGTCATCTATAAAACTCCATATTTTCTGGATCCTAACAGTGGAAATGCATATGGATCATGAGGGCATTTCATGTGCCTGACTAAGAATGTGGTTTATGTGCCCATGCTATGGAATAGACTTCCCATACATGTCAAGCAGAGCACCTCATTGGCCCTCTTCAAGAGAAATCTTGATGAGTGGAAGGGAAATAGAAAATTCACCCCGGGGATCACTCCAGTGGCTCTACTCGACAGAGGCACTAGGAACTAAGGTTGGGTGGCACAATGCCTGGGTAATCCTATGGGCTAGGTTTGTAAAGGCTCCAGGGCCATTAGCCTTGTACACACCTATTAATTTATGTGTCTTTATGTTTGACGTGATGCATTTTATGTGGGGGGCAAAATCTGAAAAATCACTACAAAGCTTGACTGGTGTCTCTACCAACATTGCCATATATATAAAAATGTTTGAGTCAAAGTGATTTATTTAAGTATTTGATTGAGTGCACTACATGTATGTGTGTGTGTGTGTGTGTGTGTGTGTGTGTGTGTGTGTGTGTGTGTGTGTGTGTGTGTGTGTGCATATATATATATATATATATATATATATATATATATATATATATATATATATATATATATATGTGAGTGTGTGTATGTTTACTTTGAAACATCTAAAACCCATAAAATCTAATTTCATAACATTGAGACCAGAACATCTAAAACCCATAACATTGAATTTCATGTCATCTAACACTACAAATCACAAGAAAATAAGATCCCCTCCACATATAACAACACCAAACTACCAAACACACTTTTTACTATGTTTCTGCAGGGAGGCATGCCTCCTGCACACCACATGTGGGGGGGGGGCTCGGCCCCCACACACCCCTGTAAATTAAATATACCAACTCCAAGATCGCACTACAGTGGGAAATAGTTAATTTCTTAGCCCACTGTATCAAGCCCCCCCCCTGCAGAAACATAGTAAAAAGTGTGTTTTGTAGTTTGGTGTCATTATATATGGAGGGTACGTTATTTTCATGTGATTTGTACTGTTAGATGTTATGAAATTCAATGTTATGGGTTTTAGATGTTTTGGGTTTTAGATGTTCTGGACTCAGTGTTATGAAATTAGATGTTATGGGTTTTAGATGTTTTGAAGGGGACCCATATATATATAACTTTATATATATATATATATATATATATATATATATATATATATATATATATATATATATATATATATAAAACTTTATATATATATATATATATATATATATATATATATATATATATAGATATAGATATATATGTGTGTGTGTGTGTATGTGTGTCTGTGTGTGTATATATATATATATATATATATATATATATATATATATATATTTATTTATTTATTTACACACATATATATTTATATTTCACATCTTGCATTGTAGCAAGCACGTTTTTTTTTTTTTTAACATGAGAGGGAAGACTTAGAATGATTTTGGAATGCTAAGAAAAGGTTGGGCAGTAAAGGCTAAATACATGTCACAATGTGGTGGTGCTGCGGTAGTGTTGTCGCCTCACAGTAAGACGCTGTCCGGTTTGATTCTCAGCTAGAGCATCTTCTGCATGGAGACATGCATGAATGGGCGTACCTTCGTTGAAGGTTGTGTGTTAGGGCTGGTAACTCGGCATGTAAAAATCAACTACCAATCATTAGCTGACCGGAGTTCCGCTGTGGCGACCCCTAACCGGGAAAAGCCGAAAGACTCAACAACATGTCACAATGACATACTGAATTTAAATCACATTTGGGGAAGGCCACTCAAGTATTCAATAGCTTTTTATATGTGCCTTTTCATTATTTGTAGTTCTTAGTATAAAAGCTCACAGTCGTTTAAGTGTTCTGTTAACCTGAAGAAGTCTAAACGAGATGAAGATGCTTTGATCTGGCACTCTTTATATTAGCTAATATGTGCTTTTTAAAACATGGACTAAAGACATTTTGACAGTAGTAGTACTATTAGTACTAAGTAGTACTATTAGTGCTATTATTATTATTATTTTTGGTTTAATCCTCTAATAAAACAACAGAATTTTTAAGCTAGAGGAGGAAAACTTCCTTTTTTAATATTATCTCTGATCTTCAGCTGACATTCAGCAAGTCATTCAGGTAGCCTGCATAGCCCTTTTTAAAAAAATGTGCCTCTGACTGTCATTAGTGGCAACAGCACTGATTTCTCATTTCCCTCGGTAAATACTGAATATCTCTCTACTAAAATCTAAAATTATTTTGAACATAGTTTGCAGGAGACTTAAAAAGTGTATGAAATAAGCCTGTCTCCGTTGTTTATTGTTTAAAGCCCTGAGTACAAATTGGACAACCCGAGTCCAAGTGTTGGCTCAGGTGATGGAGGAGCTGGGTGCGGGAGGGTTGGAACTGAGAAGCTGATGTCAGTTCACCTACCCTGAGGAGAAGAGACTGGTAGTGCAACTACCTGTTTTCCACTTGAAAGCAGTGATCTGCACATGCTGAAGCCAAACAGGAACCACTGACATGGGTTCAGTGTTCCCAAGCCAGTGCTAGTAACTCACTCTGTATGTGTGTGGGAAGATGGATGCCCAGGTGTAAGTACAGAATAATCCTGCAGTAATACACGTGCTCATGACCACCACCATGGCTGGGATTAGGGCTAATATAAAATGACCAACAACTCTAGCTTATGAAGGGGGAGTGAGGTGGTCCCTTGACCACCAGTGTAAACAATGAGCTTCAGGAGAGGGGTCCCATGGAAGACTGATGGACTTTGCATTGGCAACACATCAAACAACCCTCATGGTTGTTGAGATTGTAACTCTTCTAAAACATTCTTGCTTCTTTGCTTGGGATATCCATTACGGGGGGGAATTAAGTTACTTGGGTCTGATTGGAGAAGGCTTGACAGTCAGCAAGCATGGAAGTAAAAAAAGCATCAAAGAAAAAAGTATATGAAGTACAGCATTATTTCTTTCATTTAAGACTTGTGCTATATTTAGTTTCTATGGTGCTCACTGCAGCAGCAGTGAAGGATTAATACATTTCTATATGTCAGTTCTGTACTTTATGCAATGTAATTGTCACAGTGCAATACCATCAAGTGATTTGCAATGTTTTGCACCCATGAGAATCCCAGCACTAACCACAGAACAATTTAGATAAACTTGATTCATTGAATTGAGTTTCACAGAATAAGATAACCCAGTCTGACACAGCTAGTTCTGCAACATAGAGGGTTTGGTTGTGACTATGCTCCAAGTGGCTTTCCCATTCTTAGTTGAATGTAAAGTGGATGAGGTCTCCCTGGTATGTAAGTCTTTAATCTCTGTTTCTCAAAGACAGGCACTACCAGTACATTTTTAGCTGTGCACTAGCACTGGTTTAAAGTGTTCGGGCTTTTCCATTTTCTACATGGCTGTGTGACCATGGAGTTAGTATACATAAGCAAGGGGACTGCAGGAGGGTTCGCCCTCTACAAAAATGACTCTTATTGTTTTTTTCATCTGGTAGAAACTTTGAATGGTTTGTTTCATTCACTTGGAGCTTTGACTGGTTTACTCTCAATAAAATATAGTGGTAGCATCCCCTACACCAGATTTCATAATTTATAAGTTTATACCAGTGTTTCAACCCTAATGCTATTAAAATACATTGGCTCCATGAATGTAGGAATGAAACCTCATATCATATCCAAAGATCCAATTTTCCTTAAATTGAGCCAGATTATCTGAAATCCATACACTAGGCATCAATTTGTTCCAAACCCTATGAATAGCTTGCATAATATATTTACTTCTTAATGGAGTTTTAGTTAACTGTAGATAAAAGTTTAGATTTTTGACTAACAGAGTTGTAAGTGCACTTCTAACTCTTGTGTTGCCTGCAGTGTCTTGTCATTATAAGCTTTGTAGGCTAAGCGGCTTTCCAACGAAAATATCTGTAATGAGTAGAAAACCGATTCAGTTTCAAACATTGATTTTGGTACTATAGTTTTAAAACTGTTGGAATATGTTTGGTAAATCCTATTTGTACTCATTACAGTCTTTGGAGTTGAGTTCCTGTGTAGATGTAAAAACCTTTTTGTATTCCAGTAAAGGTCTCATATATAATATAAAGTTCAGTTATATTTCTTTTATCTGTTATTGTCTTGCTGCTAATAATATTTACATGCTTTAAAAATTATGGTTTATAAGTTATTGTGACCCCAAGATATTTTTCTTAGCATATCTGTTCAAGAACAGATCTATTTATTGATAGCAGACTTCTTAGTGGAGGTCAAAAGTTCATTACTCTGCATTTACTTACATTGAAATTAAGGTCAACAGTTTTTACCCAGTTCTAGATGCCATGCAAATATTTATTTATTATGTTCATGTCATACCTTGATATTGCAATAAATCCAACCCTGCATTCAACTGACTGTTAATCAAGCATGATTTACAGGTTTGAGTTGTAGCAAAATCTAAATTAAATAAGAAGGGATCCAAGGCTGAACCCTCTGGTTTGACTCTTGGCCTGGGCAACGGACAGTTGGGTGGAGACTGGTGTGAGTAAGTAGCTGACTTCAGTTTGCCATTCTATTTATTTATTCATTTTTAATTTTATTCACCTGTTAACCAGGTAAATCCAGTGGACAAAAGTATCCTTGTCCAGGGGCAAACCAGCACTGCCTGGTTAAGTGACTTGCTCAGAGTCACATAGTAGGCAAATGGCAGCAGAAGGAGTTAAGCACTTATCGTTTGACTACAGGAAGCAGCTCTTAATACTTCAGAGCCTTAATCCACACATGCTGGGGCTGGAGGGAGCTAGGAACGTCTTACTATATCACCACTATCTGGAAGAAAAAACAGAATGGCAGCCCCTGCAGTAAGAAATTTAGGTATTGCAAGTCCAGCAAGTAGACAGCAATTCAGCTATGTTTTAAGGGTGTGTGGAAGCATTTACCTACACTGTCTTAGCAGAGCAGACGTTACTCCACATTGACAAAAGGGCATTAGAAGCTTATAAGAAAAAATCTTCTAGTCTCATCAGGATCACAGCTGCATTCCATGGCTGTCACCTCCTTCCTACATGCAAGGGCGGAGTTATGAATGCATAGGAGACTGGGGTAATGGTTCTGCACAGGAGATGGAGAAGGGGAGGAACTATTTAGAAAACAGTCAACCATACAATTTACTGAAAGTATGATTTTGCCACATAATGGAGATAAGAAATATTATTTTTTTCTTTCAGAAAATTTAAATATTTTCATATCTTAGAGATAAGTTAATGTAATTGCTGGGGTACTCAAGCACTTGTTTTTAGTGCTTGTTGTGGCAAATTAAGTCACCTGCAGGATCGTGAAAGGATATGTTTAACAAAATACAAATTAAAGCATCTTATTTCAGCAAAGTTATTCTAACATCAAAAGACTTCCTCACTGGACTCCATACATTCATCTGTAAACTAGGTGCAGGGAAATTAAAGCAAGTATGAGCCTGCCACAGGCAAAACAGTTTGGATTAGCCACTATTAGGAGCACAAATGAAGAGAAACAGTCAGGGTTAAAATAATAATGGGTTTCATTAAAAAATGAATTAGCAGAGTTGTTTGCATTTTTTACAAGCAGCATGCAATTTTCTGATTGTTAAATAAATTATTAGAAAAAGACTTGTAGCTTATAGGTTCATAGGCAAGTACTCGGCTAGTTGCCCTTGTGCGCAATTTTAAGCCTAGCCAATTTCCCCAAGGGTGAGAATTAAACTCTGTACCTTGTATCTGCAAGGTAAACACTTAAACAATCACACCAACTCAACTCCCCTTGCCATCCCCTAATTCCCCAAAACACTAGGCTATCAGTCTGCAGGCTATTACAAGCCTAGCCAATAAACAGAGGCTAGAATCAAAGCCAGTAACTTGCATCTCTGAGGTAAATACCTCAACCTTTATGCCAACCCTTCCCCTCTTCCTCAGCAAACTGCAAAATAAAGCCCATTAGCCCTAAAGTTAACCTGTTTGACTTGGATCTCCGTCAGAAATGCATGAATTTCCTCTTTCAGTGTAAAACTTGTTTGTATTGTCAAGTAAAATGCTGCATGTGGCAGGATTGAGCTACTAAAAAGAAATGTATGAAAATGAGTGCCTCTGGCATGCTACTATCAACAAGGTAGTGCCTCAATGGAATAAACTGTCCCTTTTTCTGTAAACTTTTCATGTTATCTACTTTCTTGCACAAATTTCTCAATAGGTTTTTATTGTTCCTGTGTACAGCATGTTTGAAGTTGTTAACTTGTTGTATCTCAAGAGAACACCAATTAAAAACAACACTCTGTATCACCCTGTGCATCTAAATGATGATGGAAATGATAAATATACATGTTAGAAATACTTACTCTGAACTTGTAAAATGACAGCCATTTGTTGATACTGCAGTTCCTACTTGTTCAGTTCTTTCGTTCTTTGATTGTGCTGATTTCTTTTCACCTGCATGGGGCCTGGCTATCTGCCAGCACAGCACAATTAACATACAGATGTAGGAACAAGAGAACTAAAAAATTCACAAGGAAAGCTAATTTGTTGGGAATAACTTGTTCAGAAAAAATGTTCCAAAATTTTCAGATTATAAAGAATCTGTGGTGCTTCAACACAGCTATTCAATAAACAAAGATGGAAAACAGATACAGGAAATGATTAAAATGGTTCTGCTTAAGTGATGATACGTTATGACTCACTGACAAAGTAAAAAACTCACAATGTTCTTTTGTTCTGTGATGCTACTGAAATGGAATCCTTTCTTCACCTCTGATGTGTTTTCCACAATATGAGCTATAATATACCTTATGGACCAAGGATGGCAGTCGCACACACACACACACACACACACACACACACACACACACACACACACACACACACACACAGACACACAATCTCTCTCTCTCTTTATATATATATATATATATATATATATATATATATATATATATATATATATATATATAAATAAATGCAGAATATCTGACTCATGTCAAAATAAACTTATAACAGGCAACTATGTTGCCTTTTGAATGTTTATAGTTGTTTATTTTAACCAATTATTAAATGCTTGTATTGTGCAGCTATGCTGCTCTATTAAACGTTTCAAGTCGTGTATTGGAAAATCGTTAACTATGCAAAAGACAGATGTTTTCATCAAGTTTTTATCTACATGCCAGACAAAATTGATTTTATATGTAATAAAAATGTCTTCTTGTTTGGGATTTTTCTGTAATTTTCTTTTTTTTTGTAAATACTAATGAAGTGCATGTCAGCGTGATCTGTTCTGCCCCAGGCTTGTTTGACTTTTTTCTACAGCAGGAGTTCTGTACTACTCAACAGTCCTGCATTGTCACCCCAGTGCATTACTGCTACTACCACAGAAATGCTGTGAAATGATTCTATATGCCGCCATGCAAATACATAAAGGCGCATGTGCGTATGCACATGTGCATATGTATGTATGTATGTGTGCGTGGGGGGGTGTATGTGTGCAGGAAGTTAATTGACCCCAAAATCTGTCAACTCTTGTCCATCATTTACATGCTTCTTATAACAAATGCAAAGTTACAGCTTCTTAGCAGACAGAAGCACAGTCACAGCTGGTTTGTAGTTGCGGGGGCGCCTGCAAATTTCATTTATATTGGGGGATAAACAGTAACAGTTAAAAAGACCAGTGGCTAGGCAATATAAGCAGCAGCAGCAGCAATGGACTTCTACACTTGAGATGTGAGTATTTAATCATTACCAGCTGCAGTCATTTATGGGGACCATGGATTATTATGTAAACTCAAATATATTTTTGTTATTTACTGGCAGCAAATAATATTTCTAAATGAACAAGCAAGTTTTAATAATGAAGGGTATCTGTCATGCTCATAATATACAATATTTGCAGTAATGTTTGTAATACACAGTTGGTTCACCCCCCCCCCCCAAAGTATTAGAGAATTTGTTATGCAATATGCAACTAATATAGAAAGTGTTTTTCTTTTTAATCTGACACAGTACCACCTATACCTCTGGACACATTACAGTCTGGTTTTGCTTTGTTATCTATCACGTGATGCCTTCACCTTCCTTGCCTTACTTTATTATTCTCATTCCAAGATTACCAAAAAGGGCAATAATAATCATAATAATAATAAAAATACTTTTTCTTCAAGATGCCATTGTCTTGGAAAAAATAATAACAATAATAATAATAATAATAATAATAATAAAGCTACATCAAGCTAAAACACATAGCTTTTTGCATTTTTGCCTCTGTTGCCTGCTGAACATCAGACTTTTTTCTCAGTTTATCAGCTGAGAGGTGTTGTCAAAATAAGTAATCTAGCTTTTACTATGTGAAAGAAAACTATTGCTTCCCTTGCAGAAATACTTACTTTAGTATCTGTTGATTGTGAATTTGAATGATAATACTGTTTCTTCAAGTAGTTTCAGACTGATGTTTTATGTACTTGAGGTAGTAGTTTCATGTGGACCTGTACAAGGTGCTGTGTTTTGGGAAGTGAGACGATGAGGAGACATAGTAGACCCAATAAGAACTCAAGGAAATAAATACACATAACAGAGGCATTATTGCTGATTGCAGATTTTGGAAGAAATAGCAATTAAAGCTGTGTTATACACTTCAACACAGTAGTACTCTGAGAAGTGTATCATTTGCTGATGTCATATTATTTGCTCATTTACTGATGTCATATTATTTGCTTACATCACACAGCAGGCCAACTACCATATATGACTTCTCAAATTTCCTTATGAATAACTGTTACCTATGGCAGCATTAAAGAGAGCTAATCCCTGTACAGACTCTTTTTCAGCTTCATCCCTACATTGTGCACCCACACACACACACACACACACACACACACACACACACACACACACACACACACACACACCTATACGTATATCTTCATCATCACTCTGTTTGCCATGGCTTTCTCTTTCATGTTTCCCTTTTTGTTAGCCATTATTGCACAAATTCTTGCTAGGTGGGTACTTAGTTACTAAATAGTTTATGCCAGATTGTGTTAAATGTCCTAGAAATCCACATCTCACTGGCCTGCCCACAGTATACTTATGCTGCTTTGGACAGTCAGTTAAATTATCCAGGAGATTTATCTTACTTGACCTTCCTATGAATCTGTTAGCCTTTGCTGCATGGATCATGTGACCTGCTAATTTCTAAGTACATTTTTTAAGCAACAGGTAAACCCACTCGGTACAAGTGCCTCTTCAAAGACAATCAGAAAACACTGTCTGATTACGTGACTTGCTGAAACAATAAGCAAATAAATAACGAGGAAACCAAACTCAGTCCTGCAGAATGAAGCTCTTTAGCAGCTCATGGCCTTAACTACAAGCTTTCTCCGTAACACTATAATTTTCTAAAATTCATTAATTGGATTATTAAGCCTCATATCAGGTCTTATTTCATTACCTACTCTGAATTTTTTGTAACTATTTAAAGACCCTTGCTTCTGAAAATGGATTGAAATTGACCCACCACCACAACCAGAAGATAGTGTGCTTTCTATGTCCGGTGTTAAAACTGTGGTTTTACTCCCCTGATCCCCAAAATATGGAAAGTGGTTAAACAAATGACACAAATCCCCAAACTATTGCCACTTAAAAATGAATCCCCGATTGTATTTGTTTCAGTTAGTGAATGTTAATGGCCTAGATAACATGGTCTAGAAAACTGAAATATAACTTGAGGAGTTCAACATACCTAACAGTTACTGCTTCTCCAGGAATACTTCCATCTCACAGATAATGACAGAACTGCTAAGTTTCTGATGAGTTACAATGTACCAAGTTCTCAGGAAATAATTTCCAGTGCCATACCATCATTTCTGTGAAAGTGTTTAACTTCAGACATCCCTTCTAGCTGTCACCCATCTCCTAATCTCCTGCATTATTATTCCTCTTGAAATTCATCTCACACTTCCAATTAAATGTAAGAAAAAGAATTTTCAGATACTACAATATAATGCACTGATTACAAGGTTTCAACACTTCTCTTCATTAATGAAGCAGGGATACAAACAGTTCATCCATACTGAAATCTCTATTTAGTAACGTGATTTGGGCTTTTGGTACTGAGATTTATGCTGTCAATAAAGCTAACGGTATGATACGAACCAAATGCAAAATGCTACTCTGACTACACTAAAGGTCATGCTACTCAGAGATGCATCATGCAAACAGTTTCTGATCCATAAAACATCCCCAAAGATATTATCACCTAGTGTAGGCTAATATCATCTAGCAATGCAATAAGGAGCATTTCACCTGTCCTACGAATGCTAACTGAGAAGGACTGATTAGCAATGCAATAAGGAGCACTTCACCTGTCCTACGAATGCTAACTGAGAAGGACTGATAGAGAGAGAGAGAGAGAGAGAGAGAGAGAGAGAGATGAAAGAAAGAAAGACAGAGAGAAATAAAAGGAATAAAAGCTTTATTTATTTTGAGTTTTGTTAGTTCCACTAGGCCAGTGGCCTCTTTTTAGAAGAGACCCAAGGCAGCATTTATTCTGAAATAGGGAAATATTACCAGAGCACTGGGAAATTCCCCAACTCTTTTTGATAATTGCTGTGGAATCTTTTACATCCACCTGAGCTACCACACCTCTATTTCATCTAAACAATGTCACACTTAGGATTCAGCACACCCAAATGTTGCACTGCAATGTCAGTAAAATAAAAATTAATCAAAGTACCTGGAGTGGGAATAGAACCCACCACCTTTTGACCTTCCAGCATTAAAGGCATGTATGCTACCAGCTATGCCAAAAAAGTGGATATATATCATCTCACATTATAAATTATGAACACTGTGCCTGTCATACTATGTAGCGGTTAGTATTATACAACTATTACTGCAATAACCAAAGTGGATACACATAAGTTTGCAACAAAGTCTCAAAGCAAAAAAAGGCAAGCCTGGAAACATTTTTCCACATATTTGAATCTCTGCTCTTTTCTGTTTCTTCTGTGTTGACAAATATGTGTATACTAAAGCCTCATCTATGATCTCACATTCTATCTACATTACACTCATCATTTCCTATGTGCCCATGTATCTGTCATGCATTACATTTATTGCCATGACTTGCTTCCCTTTACATTGTATGTATACATGCATGTCCTTGTCCATATCCTAGTGTAAGTGGTAAACATGAAAGGCTCCCCCTTTCATGTCACTACTGTATGTGGTATCAAACTCATCTAATACTTTGGCTATGATCAATGGTGTATCTATGTCATTGCTGTCATATATGTGGGGTAACATAAGTGAGTATAGTGTCTGTCATATCTAATTATGCAAAATTTCTGTTTGGTCTGTGTTGTATCTATGTTTATCTGTGCAGTTGTAACATAAGCAATTTCCTGTGAGATCAATAAAGTATTTCTGATTCTGATACATGTTGGAGTATGCACATTTGTAATATACATGTATCAGCTACAAAGGTATTCCTACCAAAAAAACAGCAGTACATTGCATCTGACCATATCTGCAGCAACATGTATATGCAAGAAGCACTATGTCACACCCAAGCAATGCTATGATGAAACTTTTCATTACACAGTGGTGCAGAGGTTAGTGTTCTCACCTCACATCAAGAGGTTCTTTGGTTCAAGTCTCAGCTGGGGAGCCTTCTGTGAAGAGTCTGCATGTCCTCCCTATGTTCACATGGGTTTCCTCTGGGTGCTCTGGTTTCCTCCCACATTCCAATGACAAACAGTAGGTGGGTTAAACACTCAAAATTGGCTATAGGTGTGTTTGTGCATGTGAGTTTTTTGGTATGAAAGAATAGCCACAGAAGGGCTAGCCACCCGGTGGTGTGAACCTTGGATCTAGATGATTGTCATTTTTTGAAGTGACACCCTATGTGCAAACATGGGAAAATAGGTTGTGGATGGATGGATGGATGGATGGATGGTGGAAATACTGCACAAGACACTTTGTTCTAATATTTGCACAATATATTTGTAATGGGATACATGTGAATATGACATTATAAGAGAATCAGAATATTTTATTTATTTATTTGCAGTTGGTTTACCAGGATAGTCCATTGGGTCAAGAGGAACCCATTTTCAATGGAGTCCTGGGGAGAAAAGCTCCAAAAACAAGCAAGGTTATAATAAGGTTTTAGGTTACAATTATTACAAATATTACAGACTAGAGCAAAAAACATTACAAATAGTACAGACTAGTAAAAAAAGAACATTACAGTATAAATACTGAGAAGCCATTACATCTTAAGGAAGCTTGCACTTAAGAGGTGCATTCTAATACATTCTTTGTAAATAGCTTAGTATGTACAAGGGAAAGATGTATGAGTTAGGAGAGAAAGTAAAATGGAAATTGCCAGTGTAAAGAGGGGGAGAGAAAGGTAAAATGGAAATTGCCAGTGTAAATTATGTGGGGTGGAAGCAGGAGCATTCCCACTGGGACATTAGATGTGAGTGAAGAGATTTTTTTGAATAGAAAGTGGTTAGAGGTGGTACGAATGGATGGTGGTAGGGAGTTCCAGAGACGTGCTAGACCATAGGATAGGAGATTTTTACCTGGGTGATGAGTTGGTTTATACAATTCTATTAGGTTTTGTTTATTAGATCTTAGTAATCTGTAAGGGAGGTGCATTTTAAAGGCAAAGGAAAGGGAAGGACAGAGGGAGGTGTTAAAAATGAGCTTGTGTGCAAGAGTAAGTTGAGTGTAGGTGAGATGATTGGATAGCTCTAGCCATTTTAGTTTGTGGAGAGATGAACAGTGGTGGGTGGAGGACTTAAGGCTGGTAGCGAATTTGGCAATTTTGTTGTAGCAAGAGGAAAGTTGTGTTTTAAGGGAAGATTGTAGGCTAGTTAGGAGTGGGGCTCCATAGAGGAGGGAGGGCATAAGAAATGTGGTAGAGAGAATGATTTTAGTGGAGGGTGTGAGATAACAATTTTGTCGGTAGAGCATGCCAAGTTTTTGGTGGGTTTTTTTGATATTTAGTTGAAGGTGGGAATTGAATTTAAGCTGACTGTCAATTTGGACCCCTAGTAATTTGGACTCTGATACCAATTCAAGAGATGTGTTGTTTTGGCTAGTGATAGAGAATGTGTTTGTATTGAAAGAGATGACTTTAAAGGGAGTAAATACCATTAATTTGGTTTTAGATTAGATAAATATTTAATTTTGTTAAATGACTGTCTGTCTTCACTTGAACATTACTCATTACGTTTCCTCAGGATTGCAGTACTTTGGCTTTAAGGAAGTTTCTCCTTGCCACCAAGACTGTGCGAGATATATGGGGTGGGGTGGGATAGAAGAAGCAGAGGAGCTTGTCACCCTGCAAAACTACTTTTTAATGTAGTACTGTTGAAGTCGGAGAGAAGCACTGTTAATAGTTTTGAGGATTCCTGGTGTAATGTTTAGTGCCGAGGTTATTAGCTATTGATCTATTTGTAATGCCAGCAAGGAGCCAGTCTAAGTCGTGCAATAGGCAGATACTGAGCAGCTCTGAGACTGTGTATGTTTGTGTGTGTGTGTGTGTGTGTGTGTGTGTGTGTGTGTGTGTGTGTGTGTGTGTGTGTGAGTGAATATGCAGATTCTGAGCAGCTCTGAACTGAAAACAGAGAGAGAGTATGTGTGAGTATGTGTGTGTGTGTGTGTGTGTGTGTGTGTGTGTGTGTGTGTGTGTGTGTGTGTGTGTGTGTGTGAATATGCAGATTCTGAGCAGCTCTGAACTGAAAACAGAGAGAGAGTATGTGTGTGTGTGTGTGTGTGTGTGTGTGTGTGTGTGTGTGTGTGTGTGTGTGTGTGTGTGTGTGTGTGTGTGTGTGTGTGTGTGTGTGTGTGTGTGTGTGTGTGTGTGTGTGTGTAACTGTCTGTCTGTCTGTGTATATGCACATTGCTGCATAGATGCAACATGACCCACAACACTAATGTATGTCCTTGTGGTTCCAGACACTAAAAACAATCCTGTATACAGAATTACATGACTTAAAAACTACTATTCCATGTTGCCACAGTGACATAAACACAGCTGTCATCTGCATTACATGCATTTATTATAAATTAGTAATTCACACTGGGGATTTAAATCTAATCGGTGAATCAGCTATAAGCAAAACAAGATCTGTGAAGGAGCAGCAATGAAAGCCAACAGCTTCTGTGCTGATATCACAGAAAACAATAAGACAGTATTTCCCTATGAGGGGGTTTTGCTGCCACATCTCCTTACTTAAATATATGTCCACAGTTGAAAACCACGGGAAAGTTTCAAACACCCTGTAAAGGTGAAAAAAGTACAGACATCAGATTCACTTATTGTTGTTGTTTGATCTTAAGGTAGCCAGTCACACTCAGTATATACATTGGGGCATGATACATACTCACCTCTACGAAGCTTATTTTATGGAGGTGCTTCTTAATAAAAAGCTTGGTATACTTTTTATTAAGACACATCCACATAATTTTACTCAGAGATGTTACCATAGGGATAGCATAGCACTACATCCATACAGTTTTATGTATGTGATTCTACATATGGACTGTGGTACGTCCATTAAAGTCTATGAATGCATCCCAATGCTTTCCCTTCAGTGATGTCAGTAAAGGCAACATTTAGCTTTGAATTCCAGTGACCAGAAATTCTTTTATGGAGCAACTGAATTATATATGGCAGGATATGTTTCCGGAGATGGGAAGAAATCTTCCACTGAAATGGATGTACCATGTGCCATGGTGCAATAGGTAAGTAAAATCAATGACTGTATACTTTAAAGAGTTAAAGAGGCAGCATCTACAAAACACAGTACCAAACATTTTGAAAGTGAGAAAACTTTGCTTGTTTTACCATTTATGAGAAAAGGATAATGTGGAATGTTAATGTCTACTTACTACACCAAAACTTTTCAGAATTCATGCCAATTTCCTACATCCTTTCTTCTTGTCGTTACATGCATAGGACCCTTGATAACACGGCACATATAAAAGTTGACGCTGTGTCACATGTGAGTATGTAATGCATGTATCATATATGGATGTATGTTGTCTGATATGGGTGCATGTTTCACAGACAGTGATCACAATAAATAAATAAATAAATAAATATGCCTTTCTCTTGCTTTGCCCCAAGTCTATGTTATCAGCTAACTTTCCTGATATGAGCATATGACTTTCAGGAAGCTCCTAAATTACCATATTTTGGTTGGGTTTTCTTATACAGACAGAAAATCAGTAGCATTTTTTTTTTGTTTTGTTTTTTTTTCCTTGTTTTTTGTGTGTTTGTTGCATTTATATGTAATTCTGCAACATTAACGTATGTTGGGTTTTATTTGTATAGTACTTAGAAATAAACATTTGAATATTTCAAATAAACAAACAAACAAGTAAACGTGAATGCAGACTCTGTGTCTTCAGCATAACTTTAGTGTAGTGCTATTACATTGGCCTGACACCCAAAATCCCCTGACTTTAATCCGCAGTGGCACCATATCTGGCAGTCAGAGCACAGGATTATAAGATAATGAGATATGAACAAGATGCTTCCTGTGGGCCCGGGTTTGAGTCCCTCAGTCTTCATCTACCTACTGTATGACATTAAATAAGCCACTTAACCAGACAGTGCTTTGGGGAAATTGGGCTAGGCTCTACAATGGTCTCCTGCTCTGAAGCCTAGTAATAATCTATGAACCTGAACAAGAATAAAACATATACCAGGACTACCTGAACAGACCAATCTTGTCTACAATTACTGAGCTACTAAAGCAAACTTGTATCAAATTTATTTTAAATCTTTCAGAAGTTCTGTTAAAAAGGGAAGCATGGTTTATTATACATACAAAACATTATAGCCAGGAGGGGAGACCCCTGCTGGTCTTTGTCTGCATTTTGTGTCCATCTGTCCGTGTTTCCATCCCTATACTGTTCTTCCTTCCAGTGCCTTTTCCTTACATCCTTCCTCATGTAACTTTCTTGAAAAAATAAATAAATAAAAAGGGCACCTGTCTCAAATAAAGCACCCCCCCACACTTTAGCACTTTTCTTCCCCTGTGTCCCTCTGTGTTCCTCTGCTTGTTCTTCCCACTCTCTAACTTTCCTATGCTCCAATTTCTTTCTCATTCAAATAAATAAAACTAGTGTAGCTAGTAGCTGTTACATAGTCTAGATACAGGTTTGCTGCATCTGGGTCTGTTTGTAGTGGCTGTTGTATTCTGAGCACATTTTCCAACCATCTTTGATTGGAAAGGGCCCTTCTGCACCCTTGTGAGAGAAGTGCGCTGACTGGAACCTGTCTGGTGAAGGGCGATTGGTCTAGGGCTTGGCTTAAGCACCCTCGCTGGTTCTTTTGATTTTTTTTTTTTTAAGTTTTTTTTTCCTTAGTTTTTTAGCTTCTGGTATTTAAGCCTTGCATTTGAGCATGTTTCTGCTTGTTTGATGCAAGTTGAACTGAGGTGGGCCACCAGCCACAACTCTGAGCTGAGATATCAGATGACTAGAGGCTTCTGAGCTTCCCAAACACCACAAGTTGCCTGTTTGTCGCTTGATCGCCCTATTTACTGCTTATTTAATACTGTTTTTAATACTGTAAACTAAACTGCATTGTTTTTATTGCATTTGTCTGCCTTACTGTGCCTGTTAAATCATATTTTGTTGCTGTTTTCAATGTTTGCAAAGCTTATTTTGCTATTTTCACTGTTTGCAAAGTAATTGTTGCTACTTTTCACTGTTTGCAAAGCATCTGTTCTGTTTGTCCTGTTTTCCCTCCAAGCAGTATTTTAAATAGCGAATTTGCTGTTCAAAACATTTTTAGTGTTTCCATGCTGTTTATTAGCTATTCAAAACATTCTTTAGTGTCTCACTGCTGTTTTTCTGCTTCTTAAAACATTTTTTGTATCTCACTTCTGTTTTTTCTACTGTTCAAAACATTTTTAGTGTCCCCACCTAAACTATTGTAGCTAGTAGCTGTAGCATAGCCCAGATACAGGTTTGCTGCATCTCAGTCTGTTTCTAGTGGCTGATGTATTTTTAACACATTTTCCAAGCCATCTTTGATTGGAAGGGGCCTTTCTGCACCCTTGTGAGAGAAGTGTGATTACTGGAACCTGTCTAGTGAAGGGTGATAGGGCTCATTGAGTGGACCATCCTCATTGGTTCTTTTGGGGTTTTTTTATGTTTTTTAAAGTTTTTAGCATCTGTTATTTAAACCCTGCATTTGAGCAGGTTTCTGCTTGTTTGCTTGTCGTGCACTTGTACACCATAGCCGACAGATAATTCTGACAATTTTTCTCTTAGACATAGCTGTAGTACATCTTCTGTCTAAGAAGTATTGCTAGTGAGCTGTGACCTGTTAAACCACCATCCAAAAACCTTGTCAGAAATACACATCTACAGAGCTCCTCCTAGATCAGTCCTAAAAGCACGCCCTTTGTGATAACAGTTCTTCAAACCTAGCATTATGGACAGTTGGACTACCCTTGTTTCTCCTACCAGCCTGGTCGACTTGGGTCTCCTGAGGCAGTGTAGCAACTACCTCATGTACACTGACAATCCCCTACTAATAACTCACTCAGAGTGAATCCCTGCTCTCTCGCACTGGAAACAGTTACATAGAAGAAGTTGTCAGCTCACCCACCACCACTACTCAGGCACATAGTATCACTAGTCATACACATAGCATGCATCCAACACATATATCTACATACACTGGGGTTCTCTGAAAAAAATTACCAAAACACCACAGACCTCCAAAACACAAGACTGCTACTACTAACACAGTTCCCACAGCACCCAAGACACATAGCAACACCAGTGTCTCACCTATCAAGCCCTTAACATGTAACACTCAAAAAACAAATGTTCTGTCATTGGAGACTACATAGTGAGACACACAGATGACCCACTCACTAGGTTAGAAAAGGAGAAAGTCACAGTCAGCTGTCTGTCTGCTGCCAGGATTTGTCAGATCATGCATACACTCAGGTCTCTCAGCAGCAAGTACCATTATGACCCTGTCATAGTTCATGTTGGAGTGAATGACCTGAGACATACCTCGCTGAACTATATGAAGAGAGACATGATTGAGCTCTCTGAGTCTGTGTCCCAGACAGGTATGTCCCTAGCCTTGAGCAGCATATTATCCATACCTAGAATGATACCACAGTATAAACAAAATAAAAATGGTCGATTTCAATAATTGTCTTAGGATTTGGTGTCATTCAAAGGGGATGCAGTTTCTGTAAGCCTGGGATGACATTATTGCCAGACCTCGCTGATTTACCAGAGACATTTTGCACATGGCATTGCTAGGCTTTTGGCTGCTGGCAAAGGCTCTTGCCTCCCCATAGTGCTTTTTTTAGGGAAGGTCTCAAAAACAAAATTGCCGACATGAAAATTGCCAATCATATAAAAATAATGGTTATGCTGCTAAATGCTAGGAGCTTAAACCAAAAACTGCACACCCTGGAAGCACTTCTGTCACTAGAAGATGTAGATGTCTGTGCAGTCACAGAAACCTGTTTCAAGGCTTCAGGGCGTACCCCAGCCTTGCAAGGCTAGAATGCCTTCCACACCTTCAGACCACAAGACAAACATGTGAAAACCAAAGGAAACAGTGTTTCTATCTATATTAGAGACAAATTCACCTCCCAACTAGTAAGACTGAACAACTCCATGGAGTTACTCCAAGTTCAGATTACTGTGGGTAAGAGCTCCATTCAAGCCATAGCTAGTTCATGAATCATGATGCACACAAGGCCTACTTGACCAAATTAGAGTCAGTCCAAATATTACCAAACATTCTGGTCATGGAGGATTTTAATTATCCTACCATCAACTGGGAAACCTACTCTAGCCATAACTCACATGTGCAAAAGTTCATTGACTTTGTTAACTCAAATGCCCTGGAAAAAATTTTTCAAACCCCAAGAAGAGGAATAAACATACTAGATCTGGTCCTCACTAACATGATAAACAGATGCACTACTGCAACTGTTGGACCCTCATTAGTTAAATATGACCACAAATCAGTTGCCTTTGAAATGGCACTAACACCAGAACTCACAAAGGACAAAGTCAGACTAAAGAACTTCACCAAGGCAAGCTATACCCTCCTAGGGAAAAGTATAAATGCATTCCAAGTTCCACCCAAAGCTGTAAGTGGTAACTACACCAACGCTTACAATGAAGCCCTGTACAATCACTTGTATAACTGTATAAACTTGGCTGTACCAGAGAGAATCAAAACCAGAGCCCCAAGTAAAAACAAGCCATCCTGGTGTACATCCAGCATCAACAAACTTTACAACAAATGCAAAGAGTTGTTGTCTAAGAAAACTAAGGCAAGGCCCCAACAATGGAAAAGCACCCTCCTCAGCCTCAACAAGCAAATAAGACAACATGTCAAATCCTCTAAAGATAACTTTGAGAAAACCTAACAATCACATCTAAGGATAACCATAAGGCATTTTACAGCTACATATGTAGCCTAAAAGGTAGGACTCAAGCATGTGGTGGACTAGTGACTAATGGTATCTCACACACAAACACACACACACACACACACACACACACACACACACACACACACACACACACACACACACACACACACACACACACACACACACTGATCCTGCAGAGATAACAAACCTGCTATTTCACTTCCCTATCCCCTCCAAACTTATCACATACCTTGCCCTCAACTCCCCATCCACCCTACATACCCAAAGAGCAGGTCATTAAAGCCTAGTGTATGGCAAAAAAAAAAAAAAACAGCCTCTATGGGACCAGACAGCATCCCAGGCTGTCTTCTAAATAAACTAAAACATGAACTAGAGTCACCATTAAGTACCCTATTTAATCCTAGCCTAACCACAGGATTTATTCCTACAGAATGGAGAATAGCAACAGTTATTCCCCTCCACAAATCTGGCTTAGCAACAGACCCAGGGAATTATAGACCCATAAGTCTGACCAATCTCATCTGTATGGCCATGGAACGTATCATCACGGACCTCATAAGTAAAGACATAGGCAACCTCCAAACCCTAGATCCAACCCAATTCAGCTTAATAAAGTGTATATCCTGCCTGTTAAACCTCGTGGCTTTCATTGAAAATGTGACCAGGGCCATTGATGATGGCAAATCTGTGTACACAGCATACCTCAACTTGGCAAAGGCCTTTGACACAATCCCACACTCAGGCATTACAGATAAACTTAGCAAACTGAATGTAAACCCCTTTGTTGAAAGATGGGTTGGCAATGGGTTCAGAAACTGGTCACACACTATCAAAGTGGGTGACTCCACATCAACTAGCAGACCTGTCACCAGCAGGGTGCCACAAGGGTCTTTGCTGGGCCCCTACAGTTTGGTATATACTTCTCAGAAGTTCAGGCCAAAACTAAGGGGATGTGGCAGATCAATTTAATTTTGCAGATAATTGCAAGCTGGATGCAATTACTGAATCCCCAAATGATGACAGTGTACTTCAGGAGGGTCTTACACAGACCAATGACTGATGTCTTAGTCACAGTCTCAAACTGAATGCAAAGAAATGCATCATTCCTTTTGATAAAAACAATGACCCTTCACACTATCAAATGAACAATACCCTATCTACCAATGAAGTGGTAAGGGATCTGAGATCACAAGTAGATTGTGACCTTAACTTTGACCACCATGTGTCTACTGTAGTAAGGAGACCTTCTACGTATCACACTTGATTAGCAAAGGCATCACCTCTAGAGCAAAGGAGGTTTTAACCCATCTATACTCGCCACTAATCAGGTCCATAATTGAGTATAAATCCCCTTTTGGCATGTACCATACAAAGCACCTACAGCAATTGGAAAGACCTCAGTGGTTTCTAACAAAAAAGATCAAGGGACTCCAGCACGCGCCTTACACAGACCGACTAAAGTTCCTGTCACTTTACTCTGTATTGTATAGACTTTTTAGAGGAGACTTATGCCTGGCTTACAGAGCAATCTCCCACCTCAACCTAATGAATCTGCTGCACATCCAAAAATCAAACAGGACTACAGCTACCCATTCCAGGGACATAAATATGGCCTGAGACTTGAATAGGATGTGCTGGAAGAACAGATTTGTCTCCCAGTGACTGCCGCATCTTTGGAAAAGGCTGCTAATTCATGTGAAGCAGAGCACCTCTATAACACTATTCAAAATGAACCTTGATGAGGCACAATAAATTCTTACAGGGGATAGTGCCCACAACCCTCATAGACATGGGCAGTCATTACTAAATACAATCCTGGGTATTGACTAGAGTGTCTATGGTATTACATACATATGGATGAAACAGCTAGGCTTGAAATGACCTCCAGGTTGATAGCCTAGTAACCTACTATGATTTTATGAATAGGGACATTGTTAGGAGCCACATAGAATGGCTTGCAGTAATTTTCATAGCATTGTGAAGTTGTGTCTGTGCAGGCTGACTTACATGCTACATACCCCACTATAGTTGCTCGAGAATTCTGCATCCACACCTGCAGTACACTGCTAAATTCAACAGCAGTGTTAATTTCATAGGTGGATTTCTCAGCTAGTTAAAGTCAAGGCATTTGATGTCTCCTACTTAATTGATGTTTACCTTGAAGTTGCATTGTGCAATTCAGCATCATCAAGGTAACCCTCATATGGCCATGTTAAGCATGTTTCTGAATCCCAGGGATTGTGTTAAATAGTCTACATCACACTGAAAGTGTGTCTGTGAAAGAGTTTATGGTGTACTTAAGCATCAGCCTGTAATTTGGGGGCTCTTGTTGGATGACTGCACAGCTTGGAGGACAAGATAAACCACAGTGTTCTGCATTTAGGAAGAAATGTTAAAAGTGTAGCATGAAGAACAGTTTTGCAGCAGCTACAAGAAAAGACAATTCACAATGTAGATGGGGATGATACCTCCAGTGAGATGCCTGGTAATTTCTTTGTGGGTATCTTTGGAAACACAGGTAGAGAGAAAGGCTGACTGGGGCTGATATTGGCTCTGAGCTTAATAACACAGGTTACCACAACAGGACACAGGACAGGTGAAAATGACCACCCCACTAGCAATAAACAAATGCCAAACATAAAATCAAACTGAAGTCATATACTAAGGAAGCTATTCCTATCTTGGGTACACATGTCCTAGAATTATGCATCAAGGGTAACAGTCCTGATATTCACTTTAGGGTGGAATTCAAAAAGTATTGCGGCATACTGAAAAAAAATGCTACCAAAATATATTAAGTTCTCAGAATTTTGAAATATGATTCAGAAAAAGAACTGCAGAATAGCATTAGAGCTACGTGTTCCACAGTAGCCAACACCACATCTCACTGCACTGGCAATGACTCTGTGTGACCCTGGCAGGTGATAGTAACATATATCTGGATATCTTATAAGAATGCACTGTGGCTATCTACAATGGTGAAACAAAGGAGCAATGATGCAGTAGCAGATGTAGGAAAATGCATACATTGCATTTTTCTACTCACACATCCAAGGGCAAGACTCCAGAAGCTACAAACATATGAAGTATGACTGTTGGCAACATAATGTGACCTGCACCAGTATGGCACAGTAATCATAAAAGCATGTCTCCATTAAGTGACAAATGAATGCATGAGGATTTATGCTTTTGTTTTTGGTACACAAAGGCAATGCTCACTATATCTGATACCCGGGACTGCTGGCCATGCATGTTGTAATGCATACATCAGCCCATGAAATAACACTCAGATGAAGCACCACAGACATTAGTATGAGAGAGAGAGAGAGAGAGAGAGAGACAAATGACTTTGACATCTTTCTCTGACTATCAATGGACATGTGTACAGGCTGACTAGGCATTGCGGTGATGATCATGCTGATGTAGGCTGCATGGTACTCTGTTGAAGTCTGTCCAGGAACTGTTCAGTTGAAGTGATTGTACACAATTCAGGAACAAAGACACATTTGCATGCATTGTTCTGGTTTCTTGCATTCTATGTACATTTACATCTCAATACTGTATGGGTCTACCCCATGATGTCAGTGGTCATCTACACATATTTATTTACATTTTGTTAACTAGGAATTTTCACCTGCAAAAGCTAACCTTCAGTGACATTACTGCAGAAAAATCTTCAGTACAAAATGTGGATATTTACAAAGTATGCAAACTAAGGCATACAACAAATAATACTGCATTGAAGCAAAAATTATGAATGACAATTTTATGGCAGCAGGTGATTTGCTTGTACATATTACAAAATGCATAAAATAAAATTAGAAGTCTGACTAGTACACAATAACAAACCGATTGCACACCTAGTCTATACTAATGTGTTGTTAGGTTACAATACACAGTAAACTGCCAAGAAATATAGCAGGAAAAGAGTACAAATAACTCAGGGAATAGGCTAAAAGTGACAAGATTAAAATTGGTAGTTGGTATACAATAATGTGTGCAGTAATGGATACTTCGCCATGAGTTCTCCGATCCTTGATCAGCTGAAAAACATTACCAGTAGGTGACAGTAATGAAAAGCAGTACTAGTTTGATGGCATTCATTTCACATGTTATGCATGATATTCACTTCACAGACTGCAGCACACATCTTATGCATGACATTCACTTCACATACTGCATTTCACGTTATGCATGACATTCACTTCACATACTGCATTTCACATATGCATGACATTCACTTCACATACTGCATTGCTCATGTTATGCATAACATTCACTTCACATACTACATTTCACATATGCATGACATTTACTTCACATAAGGGATTTAATTTATGCATGACATTCACTTCACATACTGCAGTTCTCAAATTATGCATGGCATTCACTTCACCTGCTGCATTTCACATCTTATGCATGACATTCACTTCACATACTGCATTTCTCGTGTTATGCATGACATTCACTTCACATACTACATTTCTGATATTATGCATGGCATTCACTTCACATACTGCATTTCTCATGTTATGCATGACATTCACTTCACATACTGCATTTCACATATGCATGACATTCACTTCACAGGCTGCATTTCACATGTTATGCATGGCATTCACTTCACACACTGCATTTCGCATGTTATGCATGACATTCACTTCACGCACTGCATTTCACGTTATGCATAACATTTACTTCACATACTGCATTTCACATATGCATGACATTCACTTCACATACTGCATTTCTCATGTTATGCATAACATTCACTTCACATACTGTATTTCTCATGTTATGTATGACATTCACTTCACATACTGCATTTCACATATGCATGACATTCACTTCACAGGCTGCATTTCACATGTTATGCATGGCATTCACTTCACACACTGCATTTCGCATGTTATGCATGACATTCACTTCACGCACTGCATTTCACATATTATGCATGACATTCACTTCACATACTGCAATTCTCATGTTATGCATGACATTCACTTCACATACTGCATTTCTCATGTTATGCATGGCATTCACTTCACATGCTGCATTTCACATGTTATGCATGACATTTGCTTCATGTACTGCATGCCATATGTTATGCATGGCATTCACTTCATGTACTGCATTTCACATGTTATGCATGGCATTGACTTCAGATACTGCATTACACATGGCATGCATGGCATTCACTTCACAGACTGCATTTCACATGTTATGCATGGCATTCACTTCACATACTGCATGTCACATGTTATGCATGCATTCACTTCACATACTGCATGTCACATGTTATGCATGACTCACTTCACATACTGCATTTCACATGTTATGCATGACATTCACTTCACATGTTATGCATGGCATTCACTTCATATACTGCATTTCATGTTATGCATGACATTTACTTCACATACTGCATTTCTCATGTTATGCATAACATTCACTTCACATACTGCATTTCACATATGCATGACATGTACTTCACATACTGGATTTCATTTATGCATGACATTCACTGCACATACTGCAGTTCTCAAATTATGCATGACATTCGCTTCACCTGCTGCATTTCACATCTTATGCATGACATTCACTTCACATACTGCATTTTTCGTGTTATGCATGGCATTCACTTCACATACTGCATTTCTCATGTTATGCATGACATTCACTTCACATACTGCATTTCACATGTTATGCATGGCATTCAATTCACACACTGCATTTCACACGTTATGCATAACATTCACTTCACATACTGCATTTCACATATGCATGACATTTACTTCACATACTGCATTTCACATATGCATGACATTTACTTCACATACTGGATTTCATTTATGCATGACATTCACTTCACATACTGCAGTTCTCAAATTATACATGACATTCACTTCACCTGCTGCATTTCACATCTTATGCATGACATTCACTTCACATACTGCATTTCTCATGTTATGCATGGCATTCACTTCACATACTGCATTTCTGATATTATGCATGGCATTCACTTCACATACTGCATTTCTCATGTTATGCATGACATTCACTTCACATACTGCATTTCACATATGCATGACATTCACTTCACAGGCTGCATTTCACGTTATGCATGACATTCACTTCACATACTGCATTTCTCATGTTATGCATGGCATTCACTTCACATACTGCATTTCTGATATTATGCATGGCATTCACTTCACATACTGCATTTCTCATGTTATGCATGACATTCACTTCACATACTGCATTTCACATATGCATGACATTCACTTCACAGGCTGCATTTCACGTTATGCATGGCATTCACTTCACACACTGCATTTCACATGTTATGCATGACATTCATTTCACGCACTGCATTTCACATGTTATGCATGACATTCACTTCACATACTGCAATTCTCATGTTATGCATGACATTCACTTCACATACTGCATTTCTCATGTTATGCATGGCATTCACTTCACATACTGCATTTCACATGTTATGCATGACATTTACTTCATGTACTGCATTTCATATGTTATGCATGGCATTCACTTCATGTACTGCATTTCACATGTTATGCATGGCATTGACTTCAGATACTGCATTACACATGTTATGCATGGCATTCACTTCACAGACTGCATTTCGCATGTTATGCATGGCATTCACTTCACACACTGCATTTCACATGTTATGCATGACATTCACTTCACACAATACATTTCACATGTTATGCTTCACATACTGCAATTCTCATGTTATGCATGACATTCACTTCACATACTACATTTCCATGTTAATCATGGCATTCACTTCACATACTGCATGTCACATGTTATGCATGGCATTCACTTCACATACTGCATGTCACATGTTATGCATGACACTCACTTCACATACTGCATTTCACATGTTATGCATGACATTCACTTCCCGTTATGTATGGCATTCACTTCATATACTGCATTCCACGTTATGCATGACATTTACTTCACATGCTGCATTTCTCATGTTATGCATAACATTCACTTCACATACTGCATTTTACATATGCAGGACATTTACTTCACATACTGGATTTCATTTATGCATGACATTCACTGCACATACTGCAGTTCTCAAATTATGCATGACATTCACTTCACCTGCTGCATTTCACATCTTATGCATGACATTCACTTCACATACTGCACTTCACATACTGCAATTCTCATGTTATGCATGAGATTCACTTCACATACTGCATTTCACGTTATGCATAACATTCACTTCACATACTGCATTTCACATATGCATGACATTCACTTCACATACTGCATTTCTCATGTTATGCATAACATTCACTTCACATACTGCATTTCACATATGCATGACATTCACTTCACATACTGCATTTCACATGGTATGCATAACATTCACTTCACAGACTGCAGTGCACATCTTATGCATGACATTCACTTCACATACTGTATTTCACATCTTATGCATGACATTCACTTCACATACTGCATTTCACATGTTATGCATGATATTCACTTCACATACTGCATTTCAAATGTTATGCATGACATTCACTTCAAAGACTGCATTTCTCATGTTATGCATGGCATTCATGTCACATACTGCATGTCATGCGTTATACATAACATTTGTACTGCAACTTGTGTTTGACCTCTCTTGATGAATGTAACATGGAAAATATGCGCATTACCCCTTAAGGGCATACTCATTGGCTTCTGAACATATAGCAGTCATTTATTTATTACTAATGCGATCAAGCCAATAAAGCTGAACTCTACTAGCTGCAAATACTACATGCTTCACCTTTTTTTAAACTCATCATGAGAGCATAAATAAAAACAAATCTAGTTATGATCTGAAACACCTGGCTTATGAAAAACTTGATGTCAATTATGGGTGGGTACTAAATAAAGTCCAAACCAAAAATCAATTTGGTCCCACAGTAAATGCATATAGGGCCAAATGAGAAACACCCTGGCAAATAGAGTACCATCTGTGAAAACCTCCCTTGATGGAGGTACCATGGGAGATATGCTAGCCAACCACTTAAGGACATTCAAGTGTTCAGGTTTTATTTATTATTTACTTTATTTAACATTCGTTTACCAGAAAAGTCCGACTTGGAACGAGCCAATTTTCAGCAGAGGCCCAGGGAGAGATGCTCCAGACACATGTCTTTGTAACATTGGAAGAGGCCAGAACACCCAGAGGAAACCCACACAAATGCAGGGAGGACATGCAGACTCCACACAGAGGGCACCCCAGCCAAGAATTGAACCAGAGAACCTTTTCCTGTGAGGCGAATGTGATTTATTTTATTTATTCTCATACAAAGGAGTACATAAATCTCTGTTACAACATTCTAGGATATCATGTATAATTAGCATTTGAAGAAACTCTTACCTATATTAATAATTATATAAATAGGAACATTTGATTGCAAAACTGGATAGAAATATATAGATACCTTGTGCTTCTATGGAGTATAAAAGACACAAATGGCTAATATAATAAAAATAGTAACTGTGTGTGTGTGTGTGTGTGTGTGTGTGTGTGTGTGTGTGTGTGTGTGTGTGTGTGTGTGTGTGTGTGTGCGTGTGTGTGTGTGTGTGTGTGTGTGTGTGTGTGTATGTATGATCTGCATGCTTGGATAATCCACAATAACACAGACGTTCTAGCCATCACTGAGACCTAGCTTAAACCTACCACAAAAGACAGTGAAATCACTTTTTCAAGCTATACCATCATCAGGAATGATCACCTAAAAAGAAAAGAAGGATGTGTAGCCTTATGATTTCATAACCACTATCAAATCCTCCCCTTTTAACAACCCAGTACTGAAATTCAGCTGAGCAGAACTCCTTGCCACCTTCACAAATCTAAATAAATGCAAACAAATATGTATTATTGCCCCATACATACCTCCAGGAAATAATATAAACATACTGGAGAATATCCTACATTGGGTAACCATAAAAGTACAACAAGAAATAATACTACTAGGCTCTGTCAACATTAACTGGCAAGACCTTACTTTAAGCTCCTCCACATGAAGCATAAACCTAGATGGCATCACAAAGCTTATATTTTCCATGGTGGCCCCCGCGGTGGTGGTGCTGCGGTAGCGCGACCTCACAGTAAGACGCTGTCCGGTTCAATTCTCAGCTAGAGCGTCTTCTGCGTGGAGACATGAGTGAACGGGCGTACCTTCGTTGAAGGTTGTGCATCAGGGCTGGTAACTCAGCACGTAAAACTAACTACCTATCATTAGCAGACCGGAATTCCGCTGTGGCGACCCCTAACTGGGAAAAGCCGAAAGACACAAACAAATATCAAAGAAAAAAAATACTACATCCACAATGGACTGGATCCTTGTCTCAGATCCTAGTAAATTTACCTCCACAGGTACCCTTTCAAATTCCCTCCACCTAAGCAATTAGACTCAATACTCATCCACTTAAACAACAAATATACAAAACTACTCACAGCCTTAGCAATATTAATCCAGACACAATCAGTTCTACTCTCTCTTCCATTACCTGGAATACTCTAAAAACCCTCTCATTGGATGATACCACAGAGAAATTTAATATAACCTTCATTAACACCCTAAATAGCTTAGCTCCACCAAGAAAAACAATAGTAAAATATATAGCACAAGCTGGCTCTCCAAAACAAGTAGAATCCTAGTGCAAACTAGAGACAGGGCTTAGAATCAGTAGTTAAACACAAAACCCCACAAAATCAACAACACTTCAAAGAGTTTCACAACCTAAAAAAAGGCATATCAATGCCAACAAAAAAACAATAATACAGTAATATCCAATACAACAATACGTTAAACCCCAAGAGGTTCTGAATATCTATTAAAACAATAATACAGGCATTAATATAAACCCAAACCCTCACCCAACAACACCCACTTGAAAATGATATACATTTTAACACTTTCTTTATAAAAAGAATAGCAACACTCATCAAGGACTCTCCAACCACTATTCCAACAAATCTCACATCTTCTATCCCCACCCAACCACAACAAACTAGCTTGTCAACATTTAATCTAAAACTTACACCAACAACATACATAAAACAAATCCTTAATAAATTAAAATCAGACTCTGCCTCTGCTGACAAGCTCCCAAGTGAATACGCAAAACAGTGGCCAGTAGCATAGCCTACCCTATCGCAAGCCTCATAAATATGTCCAATCAAGAATCCTAAGTCCCTTTTGAAATCTCCAACACTAGACCTATTTCTATACTATCACGTCTCATCAAAATATTAGAAAAATGTATCCAGAAACAGCTACAAAAATATCTCATCCAAGAAAATCTTCTAACTCCCACACAATACAATTTCCATCCTTCACATAGTAGTAATACAGTACTCATATCCTTCACTACAACACATCAATAAGGCAGGAGACAGCAGCAAACTGGTATTCTCCTTATTCTTTGACTTGTAAAAAGCCTTCAACAGTCTGCCACAAAAATAAAAAAAAAAAAAAAAAAAAAACAACTCCTCCTCAAATGTCCCACCTCGGCCTACCACAACCAACAATCCAATGGTTCAAATGTTACTTGACCAATCAACAACATTCAGCCAAGTGGCAGTCCACTCTCTCTCTCTCTTCTTATCTCCTCATTACTACAGGGGTTTCATAAAGTTTTCATAAAGTTCCTTCCTTGAACCCCTAGGTTCATAGGTAGGTACTAGGCTACTGGCTCTAGGGCCTATATAAGCCTAACCAAAAAGGTACCCTGGCTTTCGCCACCCAAGAAAATTATTTTCCTGTACCCCTGTCAAGGAGAGCCAGAGATGTGATCCCCAGGGTGAATTTCCTATTTCCCATCCAATCATCAAGATTTTTCTTGAAGAGTGCTAATGAGGAGCTTTGTTTGATATAGGCAGGTAGTTTGTTCCAGAGTATGGGAAGTCTCTGGGACAGGACTCTATCCCTCCAATGTGTTGTGTTTATTGTGGTGACAAGGTTTAGGTCCCTAGAGCATGTAGCTCGGAGAGATTGGGATTTCTTTAAGTGGAGCATGTCCAATAGCTCGGGGTTTGACACAGCTTTGTATGTTAGGCAGAGATCGCCTCTGAGTAGGCGACATGCGAAGGAGTAAAGCCGGAGTTTTTTGAGACGATCTGCATAGGGCATTTGTTTGAGGCCAGTAACCCTCTTTGTGAGGTATTTCTGTGGCCTTTCCACTTGTAGATGTCTTGTGAGGTACATACCAAAAGGGGTGTTGTACTCTATAATGGGTCTAATGAGTGATGAGTAGAGCGGAACAATGACCTCTTTTTTTCCTGGATGAGAAACCTTTTGTGATGAGGTGTGCCACATACAAGGATTTTCTGACTACTGTGGCGATGTGATTATCAAAGGAGAGACTACTGTCCACCTGTGTTCCAAGGTCTCTTATCACACTTTCGGTGTTAAGTAAACTACCACCTATGCAGTAGCTCATGGGTACAGAGTTTTTACCAAAGGGGATGATAATGCGCTTTTTGGCATTGAGCTTGAGGCCATGGCTTTGACATCAGGCATCTGTCTCAATGAGGCCCTTTTGTAGGATGTCCACATCATTAGGAGTTTTGATTAGGCCTCCTAGTTTGCAGTCATCTGCGAACTTCATTAGCCAAAGACCTTCTGTGTTAGCCTGTACTTCAGAAAAGTAAATACCAAACAGGAGAGGACCCAGGACTAAACTCTGTGGTACTCCACTTGTCACTGGTCTGAAGTCGGATTTGGAGTCTGCTACTTTTACAGTGTGGGTTCTGTCAGTGAGACAGTTGGCAGCCCATATTGTGACATAGGGATTTATACCTAGTTTAGTGCATTTATCTATAATTCCAGAGTGGGGGATGGTGTCAAATGCCTTGGCGAGATCTAGATAGGCTGTGTGAACCACCTTACCTTCGTCTACGGCTTTGGTGACTGCTTCAAAGAAGTCTATCAGGTTTAGGAGACATGATCTGCCTTTTACAAACACAAACTGGGTGGGGTCCAGAGTTTGGAGATTACCAATGTCTTTGTTTATAAGTTCCATGATGACACGTTCCATGGCCTCGCAGACCAGGCTCGTTATGCTAATGGGGCGGAAATTCCCAGGGTCCGTGGTGGCTCCCCCATTATGGAGTGGGATAACCATTGCTGTGCACCATTCAGTGGGCACAAAGCCTGAGGTATATTTAGTGCCATTGTGGTGTAACTCAGAGCAGATCTGAGTGTTGCCAGTGAGATTCTTGACATAGCTATAGAATGCTTTGCCTATTCTTCAACATTCTCACACACACTATTCACACATCTACCTGACAAGCCTCCTTAATTATGCAGATGACTTCACAATCATAATCCCCTCACATGACATCAGTCACCTATAATAAATCATCTAAAAGGCATTTACTTCCACTGAAAAATGGCTTAATAACTTCCAACTAATGCTAAATAAAAAAAATACTTCTTTTCTTTCTTAAAGCCCTCACTCATGAAAAAGGCCAATTCCAAAATTGTATTTCTTAGCAATACCGTCATAGAAGTTAATTTTCCTACTATACTACTGGGCATGACTACAGAAGACATCTTCACCTTTGACGTGCATATCTCAAACTCTATACAAACAAACCATTACAAACTAGAGCCAAAACATTCCTCATCAACACAACTTAAATAACATTAGTCACCACCTACCTACCTCCTTCCTTCCTCTCTGGCACTCCAGTCCAGTAACCAATCTCCAAGTATCACAAACAAAAAGACCTGAACAATATTAGAACACAATTTCTCATTTTGCAGTAGTTGCACCTTTTAAAACACATCATTTCTGAGCACTCAGATATTTAAACTGGCTAAAACTTTCACACCTACTAACATATACAAAACTACCCACTGCATTTAAAACTATCCATTTCCCTATAACCTGCCATTCACTAAGTAACATACTTACCTACTACACCCAAAGCATACACTACGATCCACTGACCAAAAACAATCTGTCAATCCACAAAGCAATAAATTCAGCAGGACAAAGCCTATATTCCTGTCATCTTGCCAAAGCCTGGAACTCAATACCTACATCCATTAGGTCTATTTCCTACTGCCATTTCTTTAAAAACACCCTAAAAAACTACCTAATCAAAAGTTGGATCTGCTCATGCTCATCTCCAGGATAACAAAAAAAGAATTACTAATTCATCCCACCCTCATTACTAACTCCTACTCCAGGTCTCTATTAAATAAACAAAAACTCTAAATGTTGAACAGCCAAATATCAGAAAAGGCCGATCGTCGATATCACTATTGTAAGATTACGGTACAGTGAAGACTGGAAAATTTGCCCTTTCTTCACTGTAGTGCGATCTCAGAGTTGGTATATATAATTAGCGGGGGGGCACAACCCCCCACAATATTAATTTCAAGGAAAGGGCTTTTCGAATATTTGGCAGTTCGACATTTAGAGTTTTCATTTATTTAATAGGGACCTTCCTACTCCTACTACCTGCTGCACCCCTTTCCACTCATCACTATACCTTAAACTCAATGGTTAATCTATTATGTTTTTCCATCTAACCACTGCATAGCTACAGTAAACTATAACCTTCACAAATAATTACTAACCTACCAAATTCAAACACACTATAGTGTGCGTGTGTGTGTGTATATTTATATATATATATATATATATATATATATATATATATATATATATATATATATATACACATACATACATACATACACATATTTTTGGAAACTCAAACATAATAAACTCTTCATAAATACTGCACATTCATTGTAAAAAATGGACAGAATATCACCTATTTCTGCCACTGCATTTTATGTAGTCCTAAGAAATGTGGTAGAAAGTTTTTTGTTGTTTTTTTTTAATAATTACTAATCTTGCATTACTGCAGTCTTGTTCACATTACAGGTCCCTTTAATTATTTGAAATTTTCAAAGTTTGAATGTCATATGGTCGACATCATATGATCGAACTTTGCAAAGTTCAAAAGTTAAAAGCAACAGCTCCATACGGTGCAGAATGGGAAAATTTCCCTTTTTTGCACTGAAGTACGATCTCGGAATTGGTATATTTAAGTGGGGGGTGCAGAGGGGCTTGCCCCCCCCGGCTCAGAGCATTCAGGTACGTTTTTTTTTATTTTTTTCATTATATTTTCGAAGTTTCAAACTTCACTCATGTTGTCGAACATATGAGGTTTGAAATTTTGAAACTTCGAATATATAATATAGACCCCCACCTAACAATTTATGCTAGTGTGTCTCTCAACTATTTGGACTTTCCTGGTAAACATAAACAATGACCATAAAGTACATATTTATTGCTGTATGTATGTAAGGACCATTCAAGCTGTATTTGAAATTTAGTATTAACAAAACTTATAAGAGAATATACATAAATGTTATTATATTGGAACCTCATTATATGAGAAAAAGTATGTGATAATACACGGTTCAGAATTAGGAAGTGAGATATTCCAGCATGAGATCACAGAGCAGTTACATTACTCTGCGAGAGTCCAGGTGAGCCTTTATAGAGTGGAAAAGGCACTTGGACCACTGGACTCAATGGAAGCTTTGAAACAACCATCCCTTTTTCCATGACAACAATCTATTTTTTATTAAAATTACTTCTAGTCTCCATTCCCAGTAATACATGATTTAATTTAGCCTTTCATTCCAAATAGTCTATACAACATAAAATAACATTTTATCTATTTTAGTAACATATTTATTATTTTTAAGGCTGTACTTTCCATACATAATCAAATTCATATGCATTTCTTTTATCCCATTCATATTTTCAAAGAAAGTTTCTTTACACAATTTTCCCCACAATTTTGCAAACATTTTACATTATAAGAAAATTGGTTCTGTAATTTCTTCTTTACCACAATATATACAAACTATTTCACTATTTTTATATGGCATATTTCCTTTTACTGATAATTTATTAAAAACTAATCTCCATAACAAATCTTGACATTCTACTTGCTTATTACACCATGTTTTTCTTACGTTTATAGCTATCACCTTTTTATTCACTAACTCAGCACATGGATTAACATAATAATAACAATATTACATCATGATATTTTTATACAGTACTTTAATTTTCTATTTCATCCATGTTTATTCTCCATAAAAAAAAAATCTTGATAACATCTCATTTCATTTAAACATATGCGTCCTCTTTTGAAATTTTTAACATATTCCAATGCGAATATTTGTATTTTAGTAAATTTACTAATACATTTTCATTTTTATCATTTATCAAAAACAAGACTTTATTCAAATTAAAGAAGCAGCATAAACAACGGGGTTTATTAATCCTAAACCTCCACCTTCCTTGTCCATGCATAAGGCTCATTTTTTCACTGGATTCAATCTTGAACACCATATAAAAGAAAAAAAAATATTTGTAGTATTTTTTCATACATCATTGGCAAAATGTAGACACTAGTTAAATATGCATTCTTTCCTATTATAATTGAATTAATCAAAGAAACCGTTTTTTATTAAATGATTGCTTATATGTTTTCTAAAAACAACAAAGCTCCTTCATTTTATCTAGCATCCTATTCCATTGTTCCTCACTTACCCCCAAAATCTTATTCCTAACACAGAAATTTCTTTCACTGAGAAAGATACTCTTCCTGTCTTTACTTTATCACCCAGTCGTTTTTGCTTTTTTCTTTATTTAAAGTCATGCCTGTTATATTTAAGCATTAATGCATATAACAAATAACTTCTTTCATCCAGACTTTGTTTCTTGTAATCAATACATCATCTGCATAAGTACACATAACTGAAAATGTTATACCTTCATTAGTAATATAAGTAGCACTCCTCATGCAAATTTACATCTCTAATACATTCATAACTAATGCAAATAACATACTACTCAGAGGACATCCCTGACGCATGCCATTCTTAATATCTATTTCTTTGCCTAACCATCCATTCACTAAAATTCTTACTTTATGTTTATTATATGCAAAACCATATGCATCCTTATTTTTTTAATTACTGATGTTATACTATTCCATAATCATCCAAAAAAATTCATGTTGTACTGTAACAAAAGCTTTTTTAACCCTTCTATAGTGATGTTGGTCTCATCAGTCCTGTTTATAATATCATCCACAATTTCCCTTACTATAAATAATAATTCCTGACATTCTTTTCCCTTTAAACTATATATGCTATCTTCCATAATACTTTTCAATTTACTTTCAATTGTCTTCTGAATTATTTTCATAAAAGTCTTATAATCTATATTATTCAATACTACTGGTCTCTAATTTTCAATTTTATTTTTACCTTCCTTTTCCCATACAAATTTAAGTATACCACTGCATAACTCTTTGTACATAAAACCTTCAATTAAGTACTCATTCATAACTTTTAAGAAATATTTTTTCTGCCAATCTGTAACATTTTTATAAAATTGGTATCCTAATCTATATGACCCTGAAACTGACTGTAAATTAACTTGTCTAAGTACCTTATCTAATTCATATCAGGAAATCTCATTTTCCAACTCCTTGTCTTGTTCTGTCAATTTTTTTAATGTGCATTTCTTTTTTTTTACTTTCTTTCTATCTTGAAGCATTTTACATATGTTATTATGATATTCATAAGCTGTTCCTGAGATTTTTATGTATGTATGTATTGTGTATGTATTGTTTTATATTTTTTTCAACTTTTTTCTTACATTTGACTGCCATTCTAAACATTTTTTATATTTTTATTTCAAAGCTAGCCACCACTCAAACCAGTTTTTATAACATAGTCTAGTAGAAATGTAATCTTTCCATAAAAGCATACTCTTTTTTTTCCGTTTTCATCTTATAATTTCTTATTTATTATTTTTATTCCTTTTCCCAATCTGATATTCTCCTTATTTTCTTGCATTTCTATCCATATAGCTGAGTGATCCGAAAAGCCTGCTACAGGTATCTCTCCTTCAGCTATATTTAAACCGTGTGATATAATACAAGAATCTATTTCCATCTTTATATATATATGTATATATATATATATATATATATATATATATATATATATATATATATATATATATATATATATATATATATATAACACCTTAACTATATGTCCACAATTATTCTAAATCTTTCAGTTGCTATATTTTACAACTTCAAAAATTTTCTTAACATTTCCTCTCTTCTTTTCTCCTTTCAATATCTTATTGTTCTTATTATATTCATATTAATTACAACATAACCCAAAATTTTACGAAATAAATGTTCTCTCTCTTTATCTGTAACATACAATGCTATAATTTTATATACATGATTATGCCATCTGAAATCTACAATAGTTAATCGTCCCATCATTGCCAATGTTGTGTTCAATATTTTCACTGACTTAATACAAAGTACAACTATGCCTGAACATAGTTCCTTTCCTCGGTTCCATATTGTATCTTCTCTCCAAAGTTTCTTTGTTTGCAATCACGCTTCTTGTATCAAAAATTTTACATCTTCCAATATAATCACATCACCTTCACACTTAATAGACCAATTTAGGATACCTATTATTCTACTTATATTTTTGATACTATTTACATTTACTAAAAGGATTCTAAAGTTGTCATTATGTCTATGTTGTAGTTTACCAGAAACGGTGTAAATATGAAGTATTTATTTCATTTTCATTATCCATTTCCTACATTTTTCTCTTTTACACTTATCCCTTTAAATTTTCTTTTTCTGTTTCTTACACTTTTGCCAAGAGAATTTTTTTTTACCTTTCACTATTTTCCAAAGTATATCTTCCTCATCACTTATTTCAGAACCTTCTTCCATATTATCTTCTGTTTCATTGTTCTCTTTATCATTATTTATTTTTACCCTGATCTTGCTTTACTACTTTCTCTTGTACCTAGGCTCTACAAGCTGACAACTTGCGAGATCAAATGTGAATTGGAAAAGCTGCCACAATGTTTTCCAGGCTGACAAAGAGAGTATGGACTAATAATAACTCACTTTGCACAATAAATGCAGGTTTACACAACCTGAGTTTTAGACATTACTGTATGCCAGTGAAACATGGACACTGTGCTCAAAACAGGAGCGGCAGCAGCTTAATGTATTCCGTATGCACTGCCTTAGGTGCATACTTGGTATCTCATTACAGGACAAGATCCGTAATAGCACAGGACTTGAGAGGATGGGCACTACCTCTGTGTTCACCCTTCTGAAACAGAGATGTATGCACTGATTGGGTCATGTCTCATGCACGACAGATGACTGAATACCAAAAGACCTCCTTTTGAAGAGCTGGCATCTGGAAAGAGGCTGAAAGGGTGACACAGATTGCGTTATGAGGATATATGCAAGTGTGACCTCAGTGCTCTCTCCATCAGCCTGAACAACTGGTATTCTCTCACCTCAGACAAGATTGCCTGGAAACAGGAAGTGAAGGAAACTCTCACTATATATGAAACCACCTTGGCAAGGAGAGCAGAGGATAAGAGAGCCCTCAGGAAGATCCATGCCCATGATACCAGACCGACATCTGCCTACTGCTGCCCAGATTGTGGAAAGGACTGGCACTCCTGGATTGGATTTATCAACCACAGAAGACATTGCTCAAATCAGTCCAATAGAAACACAAACCCACGATTCTTTGGGATCAAAGGATGTCTACTACTATTACTTTCTCTTTTATTGGGACTGTTTCTTCTCTTCATATACTGTCTTCACTTTTGTTTTCTTTTTTTTTCATCCTTTTTCTCTAGATTTCAATCCATCCATAAATGCAAAATTTTGTTACATTTATAACATTTCATTTCACACTTTTTTGCATCATGACCTGTTTCCCCACAAATATAAAATTTCCTCGTATCACAGTCACTTATCAAATGATCATCTTTTCTACAAAAAATGTTTTTAGTTGTCTCCAATATTTTACAACACCTCTGTTAATCTGTACATTTAACATACTAGGGACACAAACATTTTTTTCTTTCTCCATTTTTCAGTACAATATGACAGTCTCATTCCCCAGTCCATAATACTCTGTTATCATAGACTTTGCTAATGTCCATAACTTTACAATGTTTACTAAAATATCTCTTTAAAGTCTCTCTTCAACTTCAGTTTGAAACTGAACTTGTATTTTGTTTTTTGATATGAGAAATGCTTTAACCACATAAGAAGTCCATAAATTACAGTTATTTGTCTTCTCATACTCCCCCAAAATATTTCAGAACAGCACCAGTCACAAAAATAATGTCACAAAATGTCTCTTTATGAATAAGAATAAAAGCTCTTACCTCCTGAGCCTTAACTCCCATTTGGACCATTACATTACCCCAAATATCATACCTGTCCATTTCTTTTTCTTCTTTGCTCCAAATTCTCACCATAAATTTCCTTTGATTGTTGACATTTTCTTTCCTCTATTCAGCTCTCATCACTTTCCCTGCATTTTCTTTAACAGTCTCCGTATATAATTCTGTTGTCTGTCAATCTTCTTTCAAAATAGCTTCCAATTCCTCTGATTGAATTTTGTCCATAATTTCACCCATGAAACATCTTTTTCACTCTCTGGCTCACTTTGCAACAACAATTCACCCAAAATATCATCCTGCAACCCTCCTAGTTAGAGGTTTACAATAGCACATCCATCATTGTTTTAAAAGTTTGCTTCCAATGAAACAAACAAATTCTGCTGAAACAGCTCCTCAGAATCTTGTAGAACTTCAAACACTGCACCAGCATTCTCCTCTGTGTTGGATCTGCTTGAGTGATTTTCTCCCAACCACCACTGTGCTAGGATTGGAACAAGCACTCTCCTAATGAGTAGGAGAAATTCCCTGATGCCCTGACCGAATTTCCCCTAGTAGTATAAATACCACCTTGGGCCTCCCCTGAAAAGAAGCTACTAGCCTAGAGGGACTAAACCAGTCAACAAACAATGTAATTGTCCCTCTGTGTAGGCAGCTAGTAAATATTAATTAGATGTCTGTGGTGGTGCTTGCATTAAGTAGTGTGTTCTCTAGATTGCATAACTACATAGGTAGTGGATTCTAATCTCACAGCAGTCAGTGTGTGTGTATGTGTATGGAGTTTTGTAAATATGACCTTAAGTACTGCTGACCTCAATAAAGTAATAGCCTGGAGAAACTTTTAAGGCCTATTTCCGTGGCATTCACAGTTAATATACAGATCAGTGGTAAAAACTGATTAGATGGATTTGATTCTTGGGAAGAGAGATTGTGGCTTCTAAGCCATTCCTACTTAGGGTTGGGGGTAAGCCATTTCTACTCAGGGTTGGGGGTTGGTATAATGGTTAAGGTGTTTACCTCACAGACACAAGGTTCAGGGTTTGATTACCACCTTTGAAAGTGAAATTGGCAAGGTGTAAAATGCCTCACAAGGGCTGCTAGCCTAGTATTTACCTATGAACCTAGTACCCAGAAGTGGTAGAGCAAGCAGGTGTTAAAGCCATTCATTTTGTTACAATTAAAAGTCAAAGGCCCTGAAATGTTATCTTGTTTAAACCATTTTCTAACTGAAACGTGTGGTATCTGCAATTACCGGCTGTTTAGCAACTGGTAAGCTAAGAAGAAGACTGGGGTTAAGAGCTATCTGATCTATTCACCAAGACAGATAGTGTAGAAGTTGAATCCAGAGACATTTGATAAACCACAAAATTCTTATCATATTCTTATCATAACATCTTTCCAAACTTAAGCCCTCCTCCCTCGCAGCTGACCAACTCCCCAATTAATTTCTAAAGCTAGCAGCAGATGCCATCTCCTACCCTATATCTCTCCTAATAAACTATTCCATTGCTGAACAGTACATCCCCAAACACTGGAAAGTATCTTATATCATCCCTCTTCACAAAGGTGGTTCCTCTACTGATTTCTCAAGCTACATACCAATTGCCCTCCTCCATCCCATAGCCAAGATTCTTGAAAAATGCATACATACACAGATAACTCCTTGACTATCTACTAAGCAATGATCTCCTATCTGCATCTCAACATGGCTTCAGACCTAAACACAGTACAACCACTGCCATTGTTAGTTTTACAAACTCAATCAACCAGCTTAAAAATGACAACCAGATTGTTTCATCTATCTTTCTTGATATGTCTAAGGCCTTTGATACAGTATCCCACCAAAAGCTACTAAATGAGCTAGTTTCCATAAACCCAACCTGGCCAGCCCTCTTCTGGTTTCTCAGCTACTTAACTGACCACCAACACGCAGTTAAGTGGCAAAATGAACTCTCCACCCTATTACCAGTGTCAGTAGTAGTACCCCAAGGCTCAATTCTCGGTCCATTGCTCTTCACCATATTCACCAACAGGCTCAGCACAGCCACCCAGCATGCACAGCGCCTCCTTCATATGTTCAGCTCTCTCTCTACCAGAACTCCTACAAACAACCCAACAATCTTTACAAGTCATTGAAAAATACCTCTCAGACTCTCAAACTCAATCCAAATAAAACAAAGCTTATGCTCTTCACTAATAGCAAAGTTCCTGATAACTCTCCCCCTTCACCATCTACTCAACCAATAAAACTAAAATTGAACCTGTCCAGCACATCAAACTTCTTGGAGTCACAATTTTAACATCAACCTAAAATTTGACAAACATCTCACCACTCTAACTATCAAAAAGGCTCACTATACAGAGTCAAGCTATACATAACCGAGGCCACTAGACATTCCATAGCTAGGACTCCTCTACTCTCTACTCTTCTATATGCCTCAAGAATATTCACTAATCTCAGAAAATCAGATTTAAACAAACTGGAATCCTGTTATAACAAAATCACAAGATTTGCTACTAACCTTCCTTACAGATCACATCACTGCACAGCACTTCATAAACTAAATTGTTTTGAACTAACTAGTCTCCTATCCCTCAACCAACTAACTTTCATTCATTCTATCCAGACAACTATCAAGCACTCAAGAGCTTAGTGCAGCCCTACTCAAATGGCAGACCACTAAGATCTTACAACAAATTACTACTCAAAGTAACTAACTTGAATACCTGTTATGGTAACTCACTATTCTCTACCAAATATCTAAGTCTTGGAATTCCATGCCTCAGACAATACTAAATTCTAGCAACACATCCAGATTTAAACTACTGCTTAAGGAACACCTAACCAAAAGTTGGCTTTGCTCCTGCAGTAATCCATGCTGATCATTCTATCCTTCCTTGTTCTTACAAGCAAAATCTCTCTTTCCTTACTAATTTCTAACATCCAAACTATCCATTCACTCAAGGAATTCCAGTTTCTCCCTACTTATCTCAAGCTCACTGCTGCTCCTATTTTTATCTACCTACTTCAAGCTTCCTACAGCTTCATCATACTCCCTCCTTCTTGTACTTCACCTCAATATTGCCTTAGCTATCACTGTTTAGAACAAGTAACATCAGCATTGCAACAATCAGCCATATTCTTGTTCATATACCATGCATGTATCTCATAAATATTTACCACCAAAACCATGATATTGATCTACTGATCAGTCATTTCTCTATGATGGCACAAGCTATTTCATGCTAGTTCATTTGTTATCTTTCTTTTTTCCACTTTATATTACTCTGTCAATTATTGTTTTTGTATAAACTGTTTACTACCTATATTTACCAAAGTTATGTATTCTTGATTGTTATCAATTTATTGTATTGTTTATAATGTGTTTTTGTAATGGAGCTTTTCTCCCCGGGACTCCACTGAAAAAGGGCCCCAGTCAGACATCCTCACAAATGAAAAATAAATAAATAAGACAAACAAAATATGAATATGTTAAAGGAACCATGAAAATAGTAGAGGCAATGCACTGTAAAATTCTGGGATGATTTTTTGCAGATGCATGAGCTAGGGTGGAAAACTTCAGAAGTGAGTTGTGTAATTGCCTACCCAGTGAGAAACAGACAGCCATTATCAGAGATATAAGTAGCAGATATCCGAAAAACTGAATGTTGTAGTTAGGAATAAGGAGAGATTTTAATCTACACCAGAGACATCCTAGACTGAGAAAAAGAATAGGCCACCAAGCTCTTTCTTTCTGTGCTATCAGAAACCTCTTCGAAGAACAGTAGTTCTCTCTCTCAAGGCTGAGTGCACAGGTTCTATTATTCTCTGGGACAGCATCTGATGCTGAACAGGAAAGAAAAGAGATGTCCCAATGAAATAATGAAGAATTCTCTACAAAATAGAAAGGAAAAACACTGTGATTTGAAATCCTAGTGAACAAATTTTAGCCTGCAAGAATCAGAGATTATGTGTCCAAGATGAAAGCTGAGACTACTGTACTGGTTTACAAAATTGGTAGGAAAGAGTACACATATAAGCCATTACCTCAGCTTGCCACAGAGTTTTGGAGGAAGGACAGTAATTCTTGTATCCACCCTCCCTTTGTATTTGGCAAGCCTGCTTCCTGCAATCACTTATACTGGGATAGTTCTAAACGGATGGTGGAATCTACTGGCCAGCCCCTTGGATTAGTTTTTCCCATTATCCAACCTTATGAGAACCTATACAGCAGGACCAAACAAGACATCATAAACCAAAGTAATCTCTTGATAGTGTCAAGAACTGGCTGAGAATGCAACCAGGCATATCTACACAAGAGAGTGCCCCCATGGCATCTGACCTGGGATCTGCATCAGCAGTGGAACAGTATAAGATTTGTGTGTAACCTGAGAAATAGAAGAAAACTTAGACATGTCCAAGATTCTGATGAAGAAATGCCAATGATAAAGTCCTACATATTGTCCAAAAGGGACTAGGAAAAATCTGGACATAAGAACTTCACAGAGCATATCTGGAAAAGCCAAGGTATAAGAGGCTCAAACAGTCTGTTGGATCAATGCAAGTCAGTACCCAGGTTGTCTGATGGCAACAGGAGTAAATAAAACATATCTGACTGACAAGGAACATCAAATAATCTGAAAGGTCTACCAGGGATTCAGAAGAAGAAAGTCATCCAAAAACAAGGTCCACAACCACAAATATGGGAATCCAGAGTAGCCCCCTCCAAAGCAGAATTTCTATGACTAGAAGAGGATATCTGAGAAGCTAAACTTTCATCCAAGGGCTGACTCTCCACCAGAGATTCACCATTGAAGGGGGGAGCTAAAAATAAACCTTTTCTGTTCAACAGGATGGAGAAAAAAATCTGTACTCCAGAAGAAATAGGTTGAAAGTAAACCATATGCAAAATGCATCCAATCATCCCTAGAAATGGAAAGAGGGGAAAATGCCTACACCATTGTTTCCTCTTCCTAGGAGATTCTTCTGAGAAGAACGGTTACTTGGACAGTCCCTACCATGGACAGGATGTTCCTCTGAAGGGGGGATTCCACAGAGGAATAGCTTTAAATTGTTTCCCTGGGTGCAGGAGGAGTGGTTCTCCCTAATCCAATAAGAGGTCTGGAAAAGCCGCAGAGGACATGCCAGCTTCTTAGTCCATAGTGGCTTCCCCAGGAACAACACCAAGAGACCAAGAGAAGAAGATGTATGGTCCAAGGAGCAATATGTAGCCACAATGGGGTCACTCAACAATGGCTGAGGCATAGATGCTGGGCTAAAACCACAGCTTTCCTATATGTATGGTGCTGTGGTAGCGTTGTCGCCTCACAGTAAGACGCTGTCTGGTTCGATTCTCAGCTAGAGCGTCTTCTGCGTGGAGGCATGCGTGAATGGGCATACCTTAGTTGAAGGTTGTGCATCAGGGCTGGCAACTCGACACATAAAAATCAGCTGCCAATCATTAGCGGACCGGAGTTCCGCTGTGGCGAACCCTAACCGGGAAAAGCCGAAAGACACAAACAGACAAACATGCATGCATATATATATATATATATATATATATATATATATATATATAGGTCTACTTCATAAGATCGACAGACGATTTGATCGACATTCATTTGGTCGACAGACCATTTGGTCGACAACCAGTATTCAATGCATTTAACAGGGATTTGCCCCCCTCCCCAATGTTGTGCGACCCTGGAGTTGATATATATAGTTGGGGGGTGTGGGGGGCACCTATTTCCATTTAAAACATGAAACTACAACACAAACTACACAATTTAAACGAAAATAGGTGGGGGGTCCCACACCCCCCAAACTATATATATATATATCAACTCCAGGGTTGCACAACCTTGGGGATGGGGGCAATTCCCAGGTTTTTGCCTTGAATACTGGTTGTCGACCAAATGAATGCCGATCAAATGGTTTGTCGATCTTATGAAGTAGACCCATATATATATATATATATATATATACATATATATATATATATATATATATATATATATATATATATATATTTTTTTTTTTTTTTCTTGCAGACTTGGGGGGATCACATCAATTATAGGAGTCAGACCATGCTCTAGCCAGAGAATGAGTCTCAAGGATAGGTCATGGAAGCTTGACAAGTTGGAGAAACCATCAGGATCTAAACAGGCAGTTTGAGGGAAAAACACCCTGTGCTGTCTCTATATACCTGCAGGAAGCAAAAACAGCAAACCACACCACAAAAAACGCCAACAAAGGAGGAAGTCTCCACCTGTGAAAATTGTAAGCAAACATTCAAGAAAAGATTATACATCCAAAGTGTATCGTACCATGAGGAATGCTCCTCATCTTAAGACCCAAAAAGCCCATGTTCCTCATAACACCACATTGAAAGGGGAAGTCATACATTAAATATTAGGAAACATATTATGTCCAGAAAATAATATTTTACAAACATATAGTAACACACTTTAATCATCTTGTGGGCTTCCAAGGTGAAGCCACAAGCAAGTGTTGCACAGTTAGAAAAAGGAAGGTGTAAGAGCTTGAAAAATGACATCTGCAGAGGAATACAGATAATGCATGTTCTGACAAAAAAATGCTCTGGAAAAGTTCCCAACAGACAGACCACAGAAAGCACAGGACATAAGTAAAGAAAAATGCAACCCTCTACAAGTTGCACACAAGGCCAGAAGCCTCCATACAGGACAATGCAACCCTGGTGCAAAAGCAAAAAAACTCTACAGTAATATTATGTTTAAATTATGGTGTATAAGAGCATCCCAACAGGGAACTTATTTGACCAGATAGGAAAGCATAGCCAATGGAGGACCTCTGAAGCATTAGAAACAAGTTCACGGTTTGGCGGCAAAAAAATTCTGAAGTTTGACACTGTAGCTGCCCTTTATTTTCTACATTATTAAGCAGGCAGCAGCTATGGTGTGTGTTTGGGGGGGGGGGGCTCTAAAAGATTTTGGAGGCAGGCTGATAGGGGGTGCAATCCTTGGTAGGACATACTATGTAACTTAGGCTGTCAGTGGCGGATCCAGAAATTTGCAAAGGAGGGACGCAGTCTGGGTAGCTGAGTCCCGGGGGTGGGAGTGGGAAAGTAAGACACTGTGTTTGGTGGTTGTGGAAAGATCACCTTAAGAAGCTCTGATATCATGTGTGGAAAGACAGCAATATACATTCAGTTGCACATGATGTTGCTGTGGATTTGGTGGTAGATTTTGTTCCACTCAGCTCCCCTGGACCCTCCCACCATTGTCTGTAACTGCCTTTAAATAACTGACCTGTTGAATGTAATGTATTAGAACAGAACACTTATCCATCTACCTACTTACCTGAATAAACTACTTGAAAGTTCAACAAGGCATCTTTATTCCTCCCAAAGAGAAGGTATCAGAGAAAGAGTCCCCTAGATCTGCTAGCTAAAGTTATTTTTTTCTGAAGTAATGCATTGTACTCTGTTTCTTGTTAATCATGTCACCCCTGGGTCACAGGTGAGATACCAGATCTGACTAGAGCTTTCTGGATTTCCTCTGTTCACAAATGTCACATTGTCCCATCAATATATTTGCCTTGCATACTGTTAATATTTCCATGTCTCTATGTACTCACAGCTGTGTGGGGCAGATGGTCAAAGTAAACATTAACGTCAGACAGATCAACACAGTGGAAAAAGGGCATATCACTGCACGAAATTTCAATACTCAGGCTCGTACCACAAGAATGACAGTTTACAGAAGGAAGATAGATTAAATTAATAAAAAATTAAATAAAAATTAAGATACAAAAAAGTAAACAAAGTAAATTAAATGTAAAAGCTCTATTTACATCAGAAACATAACTACAACATCAGGAATAGACTCAGTAGAAATACAAGGATATGCAAAAACAGTACTATAATAAATAAGAGAGGCATACATGTAAACCTACACACCAACAATATATACCACAAACTTACAGTTCAGTTTTTCTAGTACAGAGAGAGATGTATGAAGTGAGATATTCAGAGAGCTTATTTAAAACAACAATGACATATTGCACACAAATGTTTTACCCATGTAGCATGTTAGGCTATGGGTTTGCTATTCAGCTATGGTTTTATTACTTGGGTATTAGGCTATGGATATGTCAGTCTCAGACACAATGTACTTCTCTGCATACTTTTCTTAAATAATGATACATAAGAGGATATGCTGTTTTTTTTTGCATGTTTTAAATAAATTCATTTATTCACTCATTCATTTCATAATTCAACTAGGAAGGCCCTGTCAGCCAGAGGCCCTTGTATAAAAGAGTTTTTTTGCTTTAAAAGTAATGACTAGAAAGCACAAAACATGTGGCAGGGATGTTCTTGAATACAGATTGCATGCTCTTAGTGTTGGCATTCATTAATCCAGGGTTTAAGTCTTTCATACAATCTGGCCTTCTAAAGGGTATAATGAAAATTATAAATCAAATGGCATTAAAGAATGTATGTATAACTATGATCAGTCCCATGATAAAATATAATTTGTTGTTTTGTAATGTATTACTGACAAAGGAAATTTAGAAATAGGTTAAAGAAGGTTTACAAAAAGAAGAAACAAAATTAATAAGTAGACGTACGTTGAGAGATTGAAGTATTTGGATGTTTTCAGCATTTCATATAGAGTAATCAGGGGAACTTATTAAGGCTACATTACAAGGAATAGTTTTGATCTTAAGCAAGCAATTGGTTTAATAAAAGCTGTAGAATATATAAAAAACAAAAACAAGTAAAGACAAGAGATACGTTTATAACCCAAAGGATTCCTAAATTGAGGAATAGTATACCTGTTTATGTTAGAAATTATTGTTCAGTGTCAATCTTCAAAAAGAGTTAGATGATTATATGGGGAAAATAAATATAAATATGGACTTATGGGCTCTGCAATGATTAAAGTCAATAAAGACTATCTGCAGTTAAATAAAAAAAAATGAAACAATAATGATAGGCATGTAATACAGTTAAGTTATGGTCCTGAGAAGTTTATGGATTGGTAAAAAGCAGGCTAAGTTTAAACAGCTATAAGAGTGACAGTAACTGTTACTGATAGGAGATAACCACAAAGAAATATACAGCTTAAAGTTTAGTGCCTAAAGTGATAGTGGTCAAGTTAGTTAGGTATTTAAGGTAAGAGTTAAACTTGATGTGGTAGGGATGTTCTTGAATACAGATTGTATACTCTTAGTGTTGGCCTTCATTAATCCAGCATTTAAGTCTTTAATACAATTTGGCCTACTAAAGGGTATAATGGAAACTAGTAAAGAATGTATTTATAACTATGTATTACTGACATGGGAAATTCAGAAATAGGCTAAAGAAGGTTTACAAAAAGAACAAAATGAATAAGTAGACGTAAGTTGAGAGATTGAAGTATTTGGATGTTTTCAGCATTTCTTTTCGTGTAATCAGGGGAAACATATTAAGGCTATATTATGAGAAACAGTTTTGATCTTAAGCAAGCAATTGGTTTAATAAAGGCTGTAGAATATATAAAAATACTGTTACTGGTAGGAGATAACCACAAAGAAATATGCAGCTTAAAGTTTAGTGTTAAGGTGATAGCAGTAAAGTTAGTTAGGTATTTAAGGTAAGGGTTAAGCTTGGTGTGGTGATTATTAATTGTAGACTCCAAATTAGTAGTAAGTTGCTCCAGTGGTATGGTTTGGCTTAGTTTGTAAGGTAAGTTAGCATAATATGGGACAGATTAATGTAATAATTAGGTAGGCACAATGAAGGAGCTAATGCCATAAACAGCTAATAATAACAATGATAGCTTGCAGGTGAAGAATTAAATATCAAATAACCAACTAGGATAACAATCAGAATAGTAAAAGTGCAAAGGACAGTAGAATATTCGACAGCTATACAAAATCAAATCCATTTAACAGCAGGCATCAATTCAATGGCAGGAAACAGTAGCAATTCTCTCAAGTAGCAAATACAGTGGAACAGCTACTATACTCACTATAAACAGTTAAAGTGAAAAAAGTACACTACCAGAAAACAGAACCGTAACATGTATATCATCCAAATGTAGTTTAAATGCAAGAAAGCAAAAGTGAAAAGTCAACCCAGTAACATCAGTAAAAATCCAAAACAGAAAATAGCAGAAAAGGATTTAAAAACAGACAACCCAGCAATAAGTAATGCAAGTGTATCGAAACTAGTTAAACCAGCTGGGGAAAATACATCTTACTTGTAGCTGGCTGCCTGCTAGGTAAGTCTTAGTTAGTAGCTGGTAACTAGTAGAGTAACCAGTGAAATTATACACAGAGTGACTAGTATAATAAGCTGATAATGCTGCCTCAATGCACTTTATTTAGCTAGTCTGATTCCAGACCTAAAAAAGGGCTTAAGAGAATTGCTTCCTTCTTTCTTCTCTCCTGTGCATTGCACAAATATGCACAATAGTCAGAAAAAAAATGCTGTGACAGATTCTTATTTAATGCCCAAGAGTTTTGCTTTGACGGTAGTCTGCTGAACAAGAAAACAATGATAGGAGTGATTCCACAGCAGAGTAGCAATGGCCAACTGTTCTTCTCTCGTTCAGAACAGAGCAAAACAGTTCTAATCCATTTCAGACAGACATATTCTGGAACTCACTTCATGTATAGTGGATTGGACCCAAAAAGGGTTTGGTGGTAGAACCACTTCCTGTGTAAGCTAGAAAAGGGGGGGGGGGTTACACTTTAGGTATTGCATTACGTACATATGAATGGAAAAAAAATGAATGTTAGCTATAAGGTAAGGGCTTCCCTAGTAGGATCTTCTAGTATTCACCACTATAAGCAGATGAGATGCAGCTGTGAGGAGCTTCTGAAGTCATATTTACATAAGGAACAATCAACTTAAGAGCCTCTGGATTTAAAAACAGAGCAGAGCCAGGGTGAGTAAAAACATCCAAAAAAGACACAGAACAACAGTCAAAGAACACTGGCAGCTCTCACAGTTTAAGCTATTCCTTAACTGATAACCTCAACTCACCCCCTCAAATCGAGCTCTGGAAGTTTGCACTGTAGCTTCCAATGGCAGAGCCTAAGCTTTTTTATAAAATCAAATTATGTTACAACATTTTAAACAAATGTCCATATCTTTGCAACCATAGGGGTTATTAAAGAAGTGTAAATGTAAAACTCTTCGGCACAAACTATTTTTACACTGGTGGTATTCTTTAGGTTGTAGGTCTTAAACTGGATTTTATAAGTTGAGTAAACATAATAGAGAAAAAGGCTAAGTAGCGATTTTGCACTAGGTTGGAAGCACTGTAAGGTGAACAACTGTGATGGCATCATGTAACTAAGGTGATTGTAGATGCCTAACCAGGGAACATACAAAGAGGCAGTTACTGCTCATCAGCTACTTAGACTGCACTTTATTAGCAGAAGCTTCTGAAGTAGGGTATAAGGATGTTTACTAAAGGTCCGATTCCACAATTGCCTTCTTTGGTAACCTAAAGGTTTACTTTAACAGCTGAAACGATGCTGTATTTTGGAAAGCAGTCAGAAAGCTCTGAAGTGTTAGCTAAGCTTTTAGGCCTCTTGGACTTCTAAGAATCTTTGAGTCCTTCCTTTCTAGAACCTTCTGGGTTTCACAAATGTGGTAGATAGTTTGTGGTGGAATGAATGGTACAATAAATGTTTTTTGTCATGGCCTGTCCAACATCACTATAATGAGGGTTAAGACTTAAGTGGCTTCATTCTTCTTCCTAAAACAAATATAATTTAAGCAAAATGGATTTTTTGGATATACTTACAACTAAGGGAGGCTCTGTATAAATCCTTCTTTTGGCAAATGAATGAGTTGGAAGTTATATCTGTCCTGTATCTCCTGTTTCAAGATCACCTCTAATTACAATCACCAGCAGAATTAAGACAGCACATAGTCATATGCAGCTGTTTTCTGAGCTGAAGGCATGTGGAATGTAATGAGTATGAAGCAAGTACAAAGGTTGTGAAAAGAACCCTGGACATTATACGGGAGATAAACATGTCCCCTAGTATCCTTCAAAAATGCTCACATTTATTCATCATAGGCACTGGGGTCAATGCACACTTTCAAGCAGGACTATATCCTTAGTTCAGATGGCATAGCTGTTAATTACCTTAACACAGTTTCTAAGTCCCATTATTGTACTATCTTCCATTTCAGGATGGCATAGTCTATATGAGTTAAATGTATATCTATTTCCCATAAAAGTGCCTCTTCCATTTTCATAAAACATCTGGATTACCTTAAGCATACCACAGCACGAAAGGACTTTGCAATGAGAGTTGCTGTAGCTGACACTGATAATCAGGAATGCTATTACCTCCAGTTGGAAACATCCATATGATTTTACACCAGAACATGGGGAAGTATTTCTAGTAATACACGAGAAAAGAGTGAACTAGATGCAGCAAACATGTGCATGGTTCCCCACCCAATGTTATCTCCAATCAGACAAATGAAATTAATGAAGTAAGTTGGTACTACTTGCTAAGTTCTAGCCCATATGTCATGTAAGCAGCCCAATTACATAGTCACTAATTTCATTTTTTAAAAAATGTGCACTTGTATAATGAGACAAAAAGGGAAATGGAGAGATTATTTGAGCTGTGGTTCAGTGAGCATGTTGATATAAACTGCTATATTTAAAAAAAAAAAGATTACTATATTTACAATATAAATAAATTTATGGACAGAAGGAGAATTAGAAAAGTAAATAAATTAAATTAAATAATAAAAACATAGCATTACACTTTCTCTCTTATTAGTAAGCTTTGTTGTGTACTAAATTTCTCTACTGTTTTTAGTCATGTTGCATTTATTCAATGCACAATAAAGGGTAAGAAGAAATGGAGTAACTGTAAACAGTTGCAGTGCAAATTGCCATGTGTGATAGTGTGTCTAATTTTTATTATTATTTAATTTTCAAACATGGGGACTATATCACATCCCTGATCACTGCACTTCATATATCTGCATACACAGAAAATACTGTAGTAACAAAATATATACATCAAATCACACATCTATAAGAAATTATAGGTATGCAGCTGTATTTCAAAACTTCTCTGTAAGGGTTTGCTTATGCAGATGGTATCAGACTAATGTTTTTATACATGATTAAGTTGAAGTACTTTTCAAAGTCATAAACGCACAAATACACACTCATCAAATCTGCACCACATTTTACTATTTCAAAGCTACAATGTACCTCGTCTTTGAGCTTATATATAAATTCAGTCACTCCAAAGCAGGATATGATATGCACGTATTAAAATCAAGACTTTTACCCATATTGACAAGAGCTTTTGCATAATATCACCCATAGTTTGAAATATTCACATCATCATTGATATTAAGTATAGTATCATAAGCAGGCTTATAAACAATGCTTAATTTCTCATAAATGTACACAGCACATATATATCAGAGGCAGTATTACAAATCTGATATACCTACTATTACTTCTCGTAGTAAAACTGTGAAAAAGCACACTCGGCTTATCAAACTTTGCTTCCCTTTCTCACCAATGAGAATCGCAGCTTGTGTGTTTCTACATATCACTCTCACCTGATGCAGCTGGAGGAGCAGTTCAGGATTGTCATAAAGATCACCTCACTGCAACCTCCAATTGCATCTCCGAAACGTCTTTCACCAGAAAAAAAATGTGCAAGTTGAAAAGGAAAAATGTACCATTTTGGCGGCATATTTCCAATTAAAACAAAATAATGGTGCAGTGCATTTTTTTCTAATAAGAGTTCCAAGCAGCTTTAAAAAGGGGGCGGTGTGCACCCCTGCGCCAATGCCTAAATCCACCAGTACTGCAGCAGTGATGAAAAACATCCATAAATTCTTCTTTAGCTACATCTATGAACTAATAAATAACACCTAACTCTGCTCTAAACTTATTCAAAATGGCATCACCTAGGATCATAGGATCACAGGAAGTTACTAGGCTAATGGCCCTAGGGCCCTTACAAGCCTAGCCAAGTTCTACCCTTGGTTCTACGATCAGCAGCTATTGCCCCTGTCCAAGAAACACATGTGGAACTCCCGTGGTTTATTTACGGTTACCCATCCAATCATCCAGATTGCAATTGATGAGGGTCAATGAGGTGCTCTGTTTGACATGAAGTAGGAGTCTGTTCCAAAGGTGTGGTAACCTCTGGGAGACAAATCTGTCCCTCCAGCAGGTTCTATTAATGCCACATACCAGTTAAGGTCTTTAGAGTGAGCAACCCGTGTGCCATTTGACTTGCAGATATCCAGCATTTCCAGTAAAGCAGGGTCAGAGATTGCTGTATATGCAAGGCAGAGATCCCCTTTGAGTAGTTTGTATAAAACAGAATAAAGTGACAGTGATTTCAACTGATCCACATAGGACAGATGCTGAAGATTTTGCATTTTCCTTTTGAGGAACCTTTGCGGTTTCTCCAACTGGTGCAGGTGCTTGGAAAGGTACATACCAAAAGGGGCATTGTACTCAATTATTGGCCTGATGAGGGAAGAGTACAGGGAGGTTATAACTTCTTTTTTTTCTGGAGGCAATGCCCTTACTTATGGGATGAGCAATATAGAATGCCCTTCTTACTACTGTGGAGACATGGTGGTCAAAGGTAAGGTTGCTGTCAACATGTGTGCCCAGGTCTCTCACCACTGAATGCATACTTAAGGTGTTGCTATTGATGTGGTAGTTAGCCGGAACATCGCCCTTACTGAAAGGGATGATAATACATTTATTGAATTGAGTTTAAGGCCAAGACTTTGGCAGCAATCATTTGTTTGCATAAGACCCTCTTGTAGGATGTTGACATCATTTGGAGATTCTATGACCGCTCCCAGTTTGCAGTCGTCAGCAAACTTTGTCAGCCACATACCTTTAATTTTTGCTTGTACTTTGGAGAAATAGATTCCAAACAGTAGATGTCCCAGGACTGATCCCTGTGGAACACCACTGGTTACAGGTCTGCTGTTGGAGGTGGATTCCCCTATTTTGATTGCATGGGATCTATCAGTGAGCTAGTTAGCAATCCACCTAACAATATATGGGTTGATACCTAGCTGGGTGAGTTTGTCAATGATGCCTAAGTGGGGGATAGTATCAAAAGCCTTGGTTAAGTCTAGGTAGGCTGTATGGATGGATTTTCCCTCATCCAGGGCCTTGGTGACCATCTTAAAGACATCCACCAGGTTTAACAGGCATGCTCTCCCTTTGACAAATCCAGACTGAGTAGGATCAAGTGTTTGGGGATTTGGAGATTACCTATATCTTTGCTGATAAGGTCCATGATGATTTGCTCCATGGCCTTGCAGATAAGGCTAGTCAGGCTAATAGGTCTATAGTTCCCAGGGTCAATGGAAGCACCACCTTTGTGCAACAGGATAACGGTGGCAGTTTTTCATTCAGCCAAGATGAAGTCCGTGCTTAGACTATGATTGAAAAGAGTACCAATGGTGTTGCTAATTCTTGCAGGGATGTCATAGGGACAGGGGACTGAAGTTTTCAGTGAACATGTCGGCTAACAGGTTAGCTATATCCAACCTTCTCAGTGTCATATGTACTGATTGACATGTGAGAGAGCATGGATTCAAAGTTCTTAATATAGTGGCATCTCTCACATTGAATTTGTGTAGACTAGGAGAAGAGGATTGTTGGTGTACTTGAAGAAGTTGCTACACTGTTTCAGGACATCCATGTCCAACAAGCTGGCTGGTCCTACTCTAATCCAGTAGACATTGCCAACTGTCAAAGGAAAAAACTTCAAAGACCAATTCACGTAAGGTTCAGGTATGGCACCTTTTATTACTTGCAGCAAGGAGACAAAACATGCACATACAGGATTTTGCCTAATTACTAACAGGCAGTATGCTTTTCTTATACTGTTCTATAAAATGTTACTTTCTATGGTTGACGTAGTTAGACACAGCTTTCTGTATTGTTCTACAGCAAATGTTACTCAGATTTTCTGCTGACATGTTCAGATTTGAAACTCACTATGTTACATAGAAAATGTTACTTGGATTTCCCGCTGACATGACTGGATTTATGAAAAACATTTGAGAAAAACAACCTGACCTTGGGGCTTTATTTTTAGCCCATACAAACTTTCTATTCTTCAATTGTGCAGTTCTAATATACATGTTACATTTCAAGGTACTTTTCTAGCTTAGGTACAAGTTAATGCTGATTGCAGTTCATATCTTCAAACAGCCTTTGTCTTCATTATCAATAGCTTCTGCAGCTGTGTATTTTCTCATAGCATAACTGGAAAATCAATAACTCTTTGTTTAAATCTCATAACATTAGTAGAAATGATGCATCTATTATTATTTTCCTGACACTAGCAGAAATTGAATGCTTCCCTGTAAATTTCCAAAGCATTAGCAAAGATCATAACTGCACATATTTCATGACATTACAAGATTGGAATGCTTCTGCAGTTCGTACAGATTTATGCAGTGTGAAATAGAATAAATGTGTTAACCCTTTTTAAACCTCAAATGCACTAAGCATATTACTAATACATATTTTTCTAACATTTCCCCCCTTTTAATACTTTATTCTACTTTCAAAGTAAGCATAAACAGTTTTTTTCTTCCCCTAACCTCTTCCTACTCAGGATTTGCAGTTAAGAGAGTCATTCAGTTTAAACTTATGAAAGCATTTTTAATTTTTCAACAGTTTTTTTAAATTCAGCACCTTGATATAAGGTTTCTGAAACTGACATGTCTATAAAGTCTTTAATCAGTCTTTTCGTGCACGGGCTGCAGCAGCAAACACATACCCCCAGTAGGATCATTCTACACAGATGGCAATCAGAATGTTTATTAGGATACTGCCCCACCCCACAAACAATCTCTGGAAAAAGTCTGTCAATGGATTTGGTTCTGGTTTGGTCATGGCCAACACTTGTTGAATTACCTCATGGTGATTGTCTATTTCATGTTTATGGTCAGGAATATACGAACAGCACTCCTCCTGGATTAAAGCGCAAGTACCTCCTTTCACTGCTAGGGTGAAGTCGAGAGCCATGTGGTTTTGAAGAACAACAGTTCTCATGGCATTCAGTTCATTAGTCACCAATTCTAGAGCGGAAAAGGTCGCATTACTCATTACTTCGAGAAGTTTAGTTTTCTCAGCTCCCAGATCGATTTTGTTGCTTCATATGCTGGTAATATGCCTGCCCACGATATAACAGTATTACTCAAGTCCATGTGTGTCAGTCCATCGCCCACAGCATGATGGTTTTTCCAGTGTGCATTGATTTGCCCCGCTGGATTGACAGGTTTCTTGATTTCTCGAACATTCCGAATTTTTCCTTGAGGTAAAACTGCTGTGTGTCATATGGCCGGAACCAGGTAGCCCAAAAAAACAACTGCCGGACCAATTCTCAGGTAACCATTTATATGCTTTTCTACCACATACAAAATAACAGTCTTCTACTTTAGTAGTAACTTTACTATGAATATATGCTTGTCCTGCGTGAAACATTTTTCTGTCAATTATAGACAGTTGTTTATAGAGAACAGAATCATGTCTTATTTCCTCAATTGTTTTGTGCATCAATTTAAAAAATGAATCATTATTTGTATTACAATAATAACCTGTGTTATTAGCTTTAGTATAGCATCTATAAGGAACAGTCACATTGCAATTGCTCCAGCCCACCCGAACTGTATCATTTTTGTAAAAACACACAGTTTTGTTTTGTTGAACAGACAAGTGCAATGCTATTTTATTTTGTGCTGTAATAGTTGATGTATCATGAACCAAGTTTTCCCAGGTCTCGTTGACTCCTAGGGGGACTGAAGTTAACAATAACCCCCTGTATGCTGTCGGCAAAGCTGTGCAAATTCAGCAATTTGAAACATTGAAAGTCTCAGCATACACAAATTTGATTGCCTGAAAAAGTATTAAAGTTTGGGTGCCAGTCTATGTGCAACTCTTCACGTTTATTTAGTTCAGTTTGTGTGGCTGGGAAAAAGAATAGCCACAACAAAAAGATTATTGTCACTAGTACAGTTAACAGGATGATTATGTAATACTTCTGAGGAAATGGTTGTTTGGCATTCCTGTTTTCTCCGACTCTCCCGAGTAGTTTTATTATTTGAATTTTTCTGGATTCTATCATTTTTGCTTCTGACATGTGATCTTACTTTCTGCCCTAATAGGACCTTCAGCACCGATGGTTTCTTCACTGGGGTTGAGACGGAGCAGTCCTATTGAGCTGACCCCCCCTTTGTAGCCAGACTTTGTGCTAAGGGCCCCGATGGAGAGGTAAGATTTTTGTCCAGTTCAAAGGTCTTAGCTAGTTTGCAGTGCATCAGGTGGATCCACAAGTCTTGCTCTGCGATTTTGACTGCAGTGGGTGTCGAAAGAAGCACCTGGTATGGACCTTCCCACCTTGGTGATGTCCAATTCTTCTTTTTAACAGTTTTCACCCAGATTCAATTCCCTGGGATCACTGCCACTTCCGATGTTTTGGTTTGTTCTTTATCTGAAACAGAATTTGACTGCAACAGATGTTTAGAATTCAACAAATTTTTCATATATTCGGCTAGTGTACAGTCAGCTTCCTGGTCTGCGGCATGAGAGGTTTCCACTGGGGTATATAATAAGCCCTTTCAAATAATTTTTCAAAAGGAGTCAATCCTTTTGCAGTCGGAACAGTTTTCATGCTCAACAGTGCCAGGGGTAGACAGTACACCCAATTCTTTTCTGTTTCTGCTATTAATTTTCTTAACTTATTCTTTAATATTGCATTATGCCTCTCAACTAGCCCTGCAGATTGTGGATGGTATGCACAATGATTTTTTAAAGAAATACCAATATGCTTACTTAACTGCTGTATGGTTTGGTTTACAAAGTGTGTACCGTTGTCACTGTAGATCTTTTCCGGAATGCCGAATCTAGGGATGATTTCTTTAACAAGAACTTTCGCTACCGTAGTTGCGTCTGGATTTTTGGTCGGAAAGGCTTCCACCCATCTGGAAAACATATCTACAATGACAAGACTTCTTATTTTCACATTTGTTCAATTCTATGAAATCCATACAAATAGTATGAAACGGATATGGTGGTGTAGGGAAACTCCCTTGCTTGGGCTTTAATGCCCCTTGTGCATGATGTTTGTTACAAATATGGCACATCAAACAAATTTTTTTAAAATAGTTTGTAAATCCATATGTTGTGAACACTCGGTTCACCAGCTGTACCATCCCCCCTGTTGAGACATGGCATTGCCCATGGCTCAACAAGGCTGCATATCTAAACAAATTAGATGGTAGTATCGGTTTCCCTTCTTTAGAGATGTACAGCCCCTTTTCGAGAATTGTTCCTCGTTTTACCCATTTTTGTCTTTTCGCTTGCGTAGTGAGTGTCTGCATTGTCTTTAACATTTCTAAGTCTAAAATCTCAGAGGGTTGTAGTTTCTCATTTAAAAGAAATACTTCTGAAGCTGCCTGTTTTGCAGCTGTATCAGCTCTTGCATTACCTTTTGAAATCCTATCTTGTTACTTGGTATGAGCTGTGCATTTACAAATAGCTACTTTCTGAGGTAACTGAACAGATTCTAAAAGATCTAGAATAAACTGAGCATGATTGATAGGTTTGCCAGTAGATTCTATCATTTCTCGATTCTTCCACTGTTGTGCAAAAACATGTACAGTAGAAAAAGCGTACTGGCTGTCAGTAAAAATGTTTACACTTTTACCCTTTGCTAAGGTACATGCCCGTGTCAAGGCAATCAATTCTGCTGCCTGTGCAGATAAGTTGTGTGGTAAAGGTTTTGCTTTTATAATCTCAGTGTCAGGAACTACTGCATATCCTACTAGGTTCTGTCCTGCAGGACCCCTTTTGCATGAACCATCCATGTAGTATGTCACCTCGGCATTATCCAAGGGGACATTCGTGAGATCTTTTTAGGTAGTGTCTTTTGCTCAATTACCTGCAGGCAGAGGTGTGGTGTGCCGTCTGCAGTGATTGGGAGCAAGGTAGAAGGGTTTAAAGTCATGCATTGTTCAATTGTCATGTGAGGTTGGCTCAACAATATGGTCATACAGGAAAGATGCCTATCAGGGAAAGATAAGCTACTTTCTCTTGAAGTAAAATAATTGCAACTGCATAAGGCACTCTCAAAGTGAGAGGGTGGAATAAAACTACTGAGGCCGAAGCCTGTACTGCCATTGCAGCTGCAACTACCGCTTGTACACAGTGAGGTAAACACTGTGCCACTGGGTCTAGTTGTGATGAATAATAAGCAATGGGGCATTGCTTGTCCCCATGCTGTTGTGTTAACACTGATGTCATATAACCTTGCGTACAATCTACAGTTTGGAAAAAATGTTATGGTAGTTTGGTAATCCCAGAACTAATGAGGACGCTATTAACTGTTTCAGTTTGCAGAAAGCAGATTCTGCCTCTGGTGTCCATTGTAACAAATCCTGTGCTGCCATAGGCTTTTTATATATCAGGTCAGTCATAGGTGCAGATTCCAAAGCATAGTTTGGAATCCAGCTCCAGCAAAAATTAGTTGTACCCAGGAAGGACATCATTTCCTTCTTAGTAGTGGGTTTTGGTGCTTGCAAAATTGCTACTTTTCTGTCCTCATCTAATGTTCTACCTTCCTTGGATATTACATATCCTAGATATTTGACTTGTTTTTTCCAAAGCTGCAGTTTATTTTTGTTTACCTTATGTCCTTTAGCGACTAAAAATTGTAATAGCGCTATGGTATCTTCTTTGCAATCTTGCTGGGTGGGGGCCGCCAGCAGGATGTCATCAACATAAAGTAAAATTTGACTGCCTCTTGGTGGGGTAAATCCCGCCAAATTGCTTGCCATTTCTTGTGAGAATATTGTTGGACTTTCACAATATCCCTGTGGTAGTCGCGTATATGTATACCTTTTCCCCTGAAATGTGAATGCAAACCAATACTGGCTGTCGGGGTGTATCGGTATCGAAAAGAACGCATTGCTGATATCTACCACAGAAAAATATTTCTGTTAAGGTTTTAAATCATTCAACAGGGTGTGTGGGTCTGGCACTGTAGGTGCCCTTGGTATTACTGTGCCATTTACAGCTTGTAAATCTTGGACCATACGCCATTCTCTATTTGCCTTTTTAACAGGAAATAAGGGTGTGTTACATGGTGAATCGGGAGATTCCACCAGCACCCCTTCCCTAAGTAAAGCTGCTATAATAGGTTTGATTCCTACCTCTGCATCATTTCTTAGGGGATACTGTCTTTTCTGTGGTCTAAATGCTGACTTTGGCTTGATAGTAACTGGTCCCGCTGTACGAATAAGTCCTACATTTGACTTTTCTGTTGACCAGAGAGTTTCTGGTATATTCTGTAAGGCATTTTCTTCCTCCTTTAATAGGAGTGTTAATCAGCTGTTCTTGCTAGACTGCAAGTGTACGGCTGGGTGGGTCTGAGTTATCCAATTCAGCTTCTGTATTTGTATTCCCTGTTCTGACAGTTCCAATTCTGTCGTTTTTCCCATCTCGTGACTTTTTCTCCTAAGTCTGCCCATTCTATGTTTCTGTCCTTAGTTAAGCTAACATGTGGTAATCGATTAGATTTATAGAGTGCAAAGAACTCCTGGGGCAATGAACTGCTAGCTACACTGTTCCCTTCTGTGTCCCAGTACAGATTACGTAATATGAATCTGTTTGCACGATTTCGAAACAATTCTTGCTCATATTCCTTATCAGGTCCTGGCGTGTTACAATAATACAGGGTACAGTGCAACAAGTGTTGCTTATCAATGTCAAGGGAGGGGAGTTTGCTGATGGCTACATTCATTAACTCTTCGGCCACAGTCCCTGGACTAGTCGTAACCAAGTCCTGGCTGTACCAATAAAACATTTTACCCTCTGATTGCACTGCAAAGGTATCAATTTGTCGCTGTGCTTCCAAACCCTGCATGGTTGGGACTATTGCTATACCAAATAGCTGCATGAGGTCTCTGCCCAAGAGGTTTACTGGGCATTTTGCAGAAACAACAATTTTGTTTTTCTGAGTCAATCCTAAAACTGGATCAGTTATCACAATGTTATGGGAGAGGGGCTCCCGATACAGCTGTCCATTAGCTGCTTTTACTAGTATGTACTCAGGTGACTCTGAGTTTTCTGGCAGTTTGGAGGGATGTATCAGGGTTCGTGATGCCCCTGAGTCACACAAGAATTTGACTTTCCTCCCTTCTACCAAGAGTGTAACTTCTGGTTTTGTGTCTGCTAAATAGAGCTCCAGGCTCAATAAAGCTAGGTCTAATATTTCATTTTCTTCACTATCACTAACTTCTTGCACTTCCTCTATCTCTTCTGTCACATCCTCTACTCCCTCTATCACATTTTCATTTGTCCTTTTTTTGCTATCCCCTTCTAGTGATTCCTGACTATCATATAGTCAGTCCTCACCCTCCTTGTCTTCCATGGTTGCCTTCTTGTTTTTCCTGCAATCCCTTGCCAAGTGTCCCTTTTTACTGCATTTGAAACATTCACCCCTTTTCTTTCGCCCTTCAAAGTCCTCTGATCGTTGATCAGATTGTTTGTTTGCCTGTGCATTTTTTTGCCCTTTTTTCCAGACTGTACTACATAAAATTCTGCTCCATCTTCTACAGAAAAATACCTGGGCTTTCTTTTTCTTTTTGCTATTAAAATGCCTTTTGGCATGCCTAGCATATTCAAGTAATGACTGTAACCTGCTTGTACGATGGTCTACCATGTGTTTTGTAATAAAACTGCTTATGGGTGCAATACTGCCTTTTAAAAATGCATTTTTTAACTGCTGTTCATATGGGGAATCTTGTGTTTGATCTTCAGGAATCTGCATTCCACAGTGGTTATTAAAACATTCTAATAATCTGGCATAATATTGGTCAACAGTTTCACCTTCTTGTTGGATGCATTGATTAATGCAAGTCCAGTCTGCCCTAGGCTTCCATTTCTCAGAGATGCGGTCTGTAAGACCTTTTACTCTGTTGTCTAATTCTGCGTTACTATGTGGGAGGAGTCTTTGTGCAGCGTCACGGGGATTCCAGTTGCCACTAATCATGTGCCAATTTGGCCCCACAATTTGTCTAACTACTTTTTCTACCTCTTCTCCGTTTAAGTTATAACAGCCTCATTCCTTGTAAATCTTCTGAGAACTTTCTAAAATTAACTTTTGGATGGGGAATTCCCTCAGTGGCTTTCCGGATATCTTCCGGAGTCCAGGGTCTATACACTAGAATAGTTGAGACCTGATCGTCTTGTCCTGCCTGAGGATTAGGTACTTCTATGAGTGGGCATATTTCTTCTTCACTCATAGATCGTGAATTCTTAACCATTTGATATAACTCAATGCCTTCATTTGAGTTACCTGCCCCTGTTCGAGACCTGGTCCCGATGGGATATCTAATAAATGATTTTACTTTTATAATGTCTCTATTTTCAGTGACAACAGGATATCGTGGGCGTGGACTAACCTGTTCACTTGCTTCATATTCTGGTAAGGGAGGTGGAGGTGCTGATGCCATTACTAAGTTATTGTCCTCTTTGTCTAAAAACATTGTTTTGTTTTTGAATTGTTGTTCTTTTGTTCCCTACGGTTTACTTCTTCAATCCACCTGTGTGCCTGAGGAATTCCTAATTTGTGTTGCTTTTTTACCTGACCTTTGGAATTGGTTTTGAGCTGTTTGAAAAGTTTGATAAGCGAGGATTTTTTTAATTTTCCATCAAATTCATACTTATTAACCCATTTTGAATAGTATTTAATATTGTCAGCGTGCTGCGACTGCATGTATTTTGCATCTTCGATTAATGGCGGATTTTGGGGTCTTTTTGTGCAATTATTACCCATTTTGTTCTACCCTTTTTGATCGTTACGTAACTTCTCTTATTTTTAATGTGGTACCACGGATTTTGTTATAGTCTCTTCAAAATGACTGCCTACCTATTCTGTTTCTCCTGATCTATGACAAGACAGTAATCTTTTCTGCCCCTGATTTGCAAAATACAGTCCTGACAAAAACAATACCAATCTAGTCCCTGATCTAAAACAGAAAAAAGTAGATTCACCTTACCTGAGCCTTCGTGATTGATCACCTGGTTCGTAAAAACCCATCCTTCAGTCGCAGATCAGAAAGTGGCTGGCCTCTTTTGTACGACAATTCAGTCGGAGGGCTTTTCATATAAGAAGAACCGATTTGGTTTCTTCCCCGTATGGTTTCAACCACCTGGCCCGTCTGATCCGAGGTGAAGTGAGGGTTTCCTGCTCGAGGAACCAATCTGTCAAAGGAAAAAACTTCAAAGACCAATTCACGTAAGGTTCAGGTATGGCACCTTTTATTACTTGCAGACAAAAACATACACATACAGGATTTTGCCTAATTATTAACAGGCAGTATGCTTTTCTTATACTGTTCTATAAAATGTTACTTTCTATGGTTGACGTAGTTAGACACAGCTTTCTGTATTGTTCTACAGCAAATGTTACTCAGATTTTCTGCTGACATGTTCAGATTTGAAACTCACTATGTGTTGCATAGAAAATGTTACTTGGATTTCCTGCTGACATGACTGGATTTATGAAAAACATTTGAGAAAAACAACTTGACCTTGGGGCTTTATTTTTAGCCCATACAAACTTTCTATTCTTCAATTGTGCAGTTCTAATATACATGTTACATTTCAAGGTACTTTTCTAGCTTAGGTGCAAGTTAATGCTGATTGCAGTTCATATTTTCAAACAGCCTTTGTCTTCATTATCAATAGCTTCTGCAGCTGTGTATTTTCTCATAGCATAACTGGAAAATCAATAACTCTGTTTAAATCTCATGACATTAGTAGAACTGATACATTATTATTTTCCTGACACTAAGAAATTGAATGCTTCCCTGTAAATTTCCAAAGCATAAGCAAAGATCATAACTGTGCATATTTCATAACATTACAAGATTTGAATGCTTCTGCAGTTTGTACAGATTTATGCAGTGTGAAATAGAATAAATGTGTTAACCCTTTTTAAACCTCAAATGCACTAAGCATATTACTAATACATATTTTTCTAACACCAACATACTAGCAAACAAATTCACTGCAAAGTTTGGCACTGAATCTCTTAAACATTCCCATCATCACTAACGAACACATCTGAAGATGTTTTCCAAAACCAAATGGGGTATGATAATATACTTTCTGTTTAATAAACAGTACTAAACACACCTCAACAAAGCCACTCCTTAAACTCTTTAACTTAAGCTTAGCCATGGGCTTCATCCCTGAAGTTTGTTACACTGCATTGATAATGACATTTGCATAAGGGCGGCCCTACCACAGAACCCAGGAATTACAGGCCTATCAACCTGGCAATTCTCACCTGCATGGCAATGGAAAATACCTGTAGGTGACCTGATAAACTATGATATCAAAAATCTCATCAGGATAGACCTACAGCAGTTTAGTTTTATGAAGGTTAGATCCTATCTAATGAATCCAGTGAACTTCCTCAAAAAGAAAACACAAGCTGTAGACAGCAGTCATGTTACCCACATGGCATACCTTAACCTGACTAAAGCTTTTTACACTATTCCCAATGTCAGTATAGTTTGTAAGCCTGCTGCATTACAGTATAGATCCTTATATGTGGTAGATAGTCAACTAACTAAAAGACAGAACTCACATGGTGAGATTGGCAGGTGCCACATCCGAGAGAATGACTGTGACCAGTGGTGTCATGCAGAGATCAGTGCTGGGATTCCTTTTGTTTGGCAATTGCTTCTCAGATCTCCAGACTGTGATCCAAGACCTCTGGATAAATATGAAGATGACGCAAACTTGGAGTTATGGTCAGGAACCTCCTCCTCCACCCCCATCCCCTCCAATGTCCAGGTCCTCCAGAAAGGACTTACACTTGTAAATACCTGGTGCAGTAAAATGAATATTGCCACATTTGGAAGACAACTCCCCCACCCATCCTAGAGCATGGGTAACACCCCACTTCAAAATGAAAATGTTGTTAGAGACCTTGGAACTTGGGTTGATAATTCTCTCTCCTTCAATCATCATGAAACAACAATAGTCAGGAAGTGCTTCTACTTAGTGCAACTGATCACCATGGGAATATCATTCAAACCTAAGGAGGCAATCATTCCTTTATACTCAGGTCAGATTAGACTGATCATTGACTATAACACCCCATTTGAGATGTACGTCACTAAGCATATTAAACAACTAGAAACAAGGAGTTAAAAACACTAACCTACCAGAAAAGACTGGAAGCGCTGATCTTTTATTTGGTGTGGGACCTATACCTTGCCTTCCATATCATTAAGGACCCAATGGCCCTGGATCTTTTATCTCCACACAAATACAAGCAGGGATTTATAGGTTCATACTAGGCTATCTGCCCTAGGGCATTTGTAAGCCTAGCCAGAGTGTGTTTGGCTTTTGCCACCCATTTTAAATGAGTTTTACTATGCCCTTTTTCAAGGTTAGTTTACTGTGCCTCTGTCTAACAGTGACACAGAAGTGATCCCGGGGTAAACCTACGATCTCCCATCCACTCGTCAAGATTCCTCTTGAAGAGAGTCAGTGAGGGACTCTGCCTAACTTGGACTGGGATTCTATTCCAGAGTGAAGGGAGCCTCTGGGTTATGAATCTGTCCCTCTAGCATGTCTTATTTATTTCTGTGCTGAGGTTCAAGTCTCTCGAGTGTGTAGCGCAAAGGGATTTGGATTTTCTGAGGTGAAGCATGTCCATCAATTCCGGGTTGGACATGGCCTTATACGTCAGGCACAGATCGCCTCTAAGTAGGCGGTGTGCAACTGAGTAGAGCTGGAGTTTCTTTAACCGAGCAAAATATGGCATCTGTTTGAGCCCTTTGATCCTCTTGGTGAGGTACTTTTGGGGTCTTTCTAGTTGCTGCAGTTATCGGGTAAGGTACATCCCGAATGGGGCATTGTATTCAATTATGGGCCTGATGAAGGATATGTAAAGAGGCATGATGACCTCCCTTGATCTAGATGTGAATCCCTTCATGATAAGGTGGGCTATATAGAAGGTTTTTCTAACCACTTTGGCCATGTGATTGTCAAATGAGAGATTGCTATCAACTTGGGTCCCCAGGTCCCTAATTACTTCTTCCGTACTTAATGGGTTACCACCTATGTGGTAATTTGTGGGCACTTTGTTTTTGCCAAAGGAGATGACTATACACTTTTTGGCGTTGAGCTTGAGGCCATGGCTCTGGCACCAGTTGTCTGTCTCTATGAGACCTTTCTGGAGGATGCTTGTGTCAGCTGGAGAGTCAATTATGGTGCCCAGTTTGCAGTCATCTGCGAACTTGGTCAGCCATAGTCCACCCGGGTTGGCCTGTACCTCCGAGAAATATATACCGAACAAGAGAGGTCCCAGGACTACTCCTTGTGGGACGCCGCTTGTGACTGGTTTGGAGTCTGACATGGCTCCAGCAATTCTGACCATGTGTGTTCTGTCCTTGAGCCAGTTTGCAACCCATCTAATGACATAGGGGTTTATATTTAAGCGGGAGAGCTTATCTATGATGCCCGAGTGGGGTATTGTATCGAAGGCTTTTGCAAGGTCCAGGTAGCCTGTGTGGACCACCTTCCCCTCATCAATGGCCTTGGTAACTGATTCAAAGAAATCGACCAGGTTTATGAGGCAGGATCTACCCTTAACAAAGCCGAATTGGGTAGGATCCAGTGTCTATAGGTCCCCAATATCTTTATTTATGAGTTCCATTATGATCCTCTCCATAGCCTTGCAGACCAAGCTAGTCAGGCTTATGGGGCGATAGTTACCAGGGTCTGTTGAGGCAGCACCTTTGTGGAGAGGGACCACTGTTGCTGTACGCCATTCTTTGGGTACATATCCTGTAGTAAGGCTGAGGCTGAACAGTAGCTTTATGTTGGGGTTCAGCTCTTCTTGGAGTTCATGTAGGACACAGCCCGGGACACCGTCTGGTCCCATTGATGCTGTGTTTTTTGCTTTGGAGAGGGCAGCTCTTACCTGAGCATCTGAGATGTCAGGGGGCAGCACTCTGCTGGGATAGATATTTGTTCTTTTGGGGGGGGGGAGAAGTTTGCACTGAACCTGTCAGCAATGTCTGTGGGTTTAGTGTATTTTTTGTCATTTTGGACGAACTCGGAGCATATCTGGGAGTTACCACCCAGGTTCCTAACAAAACTAAAGAAAGCCTTGTGATTATCTTTAGTGCCCTGTGCAATTTTTCTCTCGAAGCTGGCCTTAGATGATTTTATGAGGGGGCCGTAGTTTTTTGCTAATACTGATCAGAGATGCCTTCCCTTTTAGGGATTTTGCTCTATCATGTAGTAGCTTCCTTCTTCTGTTGTATAGTTTATTTATGGCTGGGGTCCACCAGACAGGATGCCTGCCTTTGGGGGATTGGGTCTTGGTTTTATTTGGGATTGCATGATCCATGCATTCCTGAAGGTGTCCATAGAATGTGTTTATAAAGGATTCTGCTGTTTGGAAGTATTTTCCACTGGCCCGGGGGCTTTGAAGGATTCCACCTCAGTTTTGAGGAGTGTGAAGTTTGCTTTAGAGAAGTTTTTCACTGTGGTTTTCTGGGCAGGGGGTGGGGTCGGGATGTGGATATCCAGTGAGATTAATTTATGGTCCGATCTTACCAGTGAGGGATATACCTCAGTTCTGGAGCATAGAGTCCCCATGTTGGTGATGATCAGGTCCAGTATATTTTCCCCTCTTGTGGGAGGGTGACAATTTGTTCCATAGCATTTGAGTTTATAAATTCTAGGAACCTTTGGTCTAAGGGGTTAGGGATTGAGTAGTGCTCCCAGTCTATGTTTGGGTAGTTGAAATCGCCCAACATAATGGTGTTTGGAGAGACCTTCATATTTTCCAGTGTTTTCAGGAAATCCGAGTGGGGTTCCTGAGTTTGGGAGGGTGGTCTGTAGCAGGCTATAAACTGAAAAGCAGTTTTACCCACTGTTAGTTGCACATGGATAGTCTCCGATGCTTCGTGCTGTGCCACCAACCTGGAGGTGTGGGTATCTTTGACAAATATTGATACTCCCCCTCCTTTTGTGGTTCGGTCCGAGTTTTGGGGCCGAAAAGTATGGTATGATGTATAACCTGGTAGTACTAGGGTGCTCTCGGGAGCCTTGAACCAGGTTTCTGTTACTGCACAGATATCGATGTTCTCCATGCTGAGGAGAGTTTTGAGTGCGTGCATCTTGAGGTTTAGACTTCTGGCGTTAAGCAGCATTACCCTTAGTTTTTTTTTTCTTTGTGATATCTATGGAGGTGGGTTTGTCTTTTGAGCCTTACTTTAAAAAGGCACTATGGGGGTGGCAACAGCCTTTGCCAATATCCGAAAGCCCAGGGGTGACAGGTGCAAGCCGTCCCTAGCAAAGCAACGTGTCTTGTCGAGCATGTCATCCCAGGCTGACAGGCACTGGATCCCCTCAGAATGACACCAATAATTCAGCTAATTGTTGAAACTGATCATCTTGTCTTTATATTGTGGCATCATTCTTGGTGAGAGTAAGATGCTACTCAAGGTCAGGGTCATACCGGCCTGGGCTACATGCTCAGAGAGCTCCTCTATGTCTCTTTTCATATAGTCCAGGGAGGTACGTCTCAGGTCATTCACACCAGCATGGACAATGACTGAGTCATATTTGTACTTGCCGTGTTATGTGGCGGATCCTAGCGCCTGACAGGCAGCTCACCGTGACCTTCTCCTTGTTCAGCCTGGTGAGCGGGACATCAGTGTGCCTGACAATAGAGTCACCTATTACAAGTGTATCAGGTGTATTGTTTAGCCTTAAGGGCTGTGACTGTTCGGCACACTGGCTTTGTGAACTATGAGTAGGACATGTTTTGGGGTAGTGGTTGCTTGGGTGTCTGCTTTGGAGGTCTCTGTTGCGTAGGCAGATTTGTATTTAGAGCCTCCGAGTATGTTTTTGTGTGTTTATGTGTTTGGATCGCTGCTGTAGTAGGTCTATGTAAGACTGGAATTGTAGTGTGTGTGGTTACCTTCGCCTCCTGACTGGTTACGCCAGTAATGAGTTGAGAGAGCTCAGCCTCCAGTTTGGCTATATGGTTGCATCTCTCACATATGTTTGAACTTGTTGGGAGGAGGAGAGGGTTGTCTGTGTACATGAGGCAGTTGTAACATTGCCTCAAGATTCCCAGATTCACCAGCTGGACTGTAGAGGAAATTGACAGCTGACCTTTGGACATGCTAGAATAGTAAAAGGAACTCCTTTATAATTGAGAAAAAGGACCAATGGGGAACACAGTACTCAAAGGGAGTATGTGAGGCTATAGTGCTATTTAATTTTTAGTGCTAACTTATAGAAATGCTTTTGTGAGCAAGTGCTGGGCTATAGATTAAGAATAAGGTGTTTATTTTGTGAGCTAGAGCAGTTCTAAGGGAAAAAGTGAAGAGCAGAATTTGTGGAGCCGAGAATGGTTTAAACCCGATTAAGTGGTGCTGCCCGATGCTGCGCTATGCGCAAAATCGCGCAAAGCCACGCCAAAGCAGGTTTTATACAGGGGGACTTGAAAGAGCTAGAAATTGGCCCAAAACGGCCAATAGACTACCAGATTCTTGTGCTGGGAACACTGCTCCAGGGAAAGATCGGCTGCTCTAAGCTCCCCACTCCCACTGGTGAACAAAGAAGCCTCCGTTTATCCAGGAAAGGAAATGGGCAACACAGGAACTTTCCAAAAGTCAAGAATACAGCAAAGCCTGTATTTGGACTACTCTAGGTCAGGAAAGGCGGGAAACAAGGATCATTTATTTATTTATTTATTTTTTAGTACATAAACAGCAGAAAATGCAGTAAATATATAACACAGGCTAGCACACTTGAGTGTGTAGCCTCAACAGGTAAATTTCAACAAACAGGACAAACTTTTCAAAGTGCAAGTTAAAAAGAGCAGATAAACTCGCTTTTCAGTGAGAGCGGACAGTCGCACAGGTAATAGCAGAAGAAAATATAATCAGGTAAGCAGTCGCTCTTTTTGTCTCTCTGCTGCTAGCCACGAGGAACTTTGCGGAGTAGAAACAAGCACAAAAACTGTGCCAAAGCGGGTTTTATACAGGGGGACTTGAGAGCTAGAAATTGGCCCAAAACGGCCAATAGACTACCAGATTCTTGTGCTGGGAGCACTCCTTCAGGGATAGATAGGCTCCTCTAAGCTCCCCACCACGAAATAAATACAACAAGGAGGATCAGTAAGTTTATTAAACAGCACCCCCGACTCTGGAATAGGCTCCCTCTGCAAACTAAGCAGCCTGGTATACCTAATATCCTTCAAATGGAACTGGATGGATATTGGCAAATTCGGCCCGAGCTTGACTGGCCTGGAACTTCTCAAGAGATGGTACAGCCTAGGGATGGGTATAGGTAAGATGTAAACGACTGCATGACTCAGTTGCCTTGATTTATTCTATGATAAATGATAGTACCTCCCTGTGAAATCTCTTAACTCTATCCATTTACTTCTGGATAAGTTATTGATTCTTCCTTTTTCCATCTACACGGTTCAATTCAAGCCGTCGCATTGTCTCCTCAGATCAACAGTTTTAGGAATAGCTAAACAACTTTTAGAGCCACAATCAGAAACGGTTGAAAGACCAAACAAAAAACCGAAATAGCAACTCTGAGGCTCAAGAAGCCACCTGGTCAACACATCTAAATATACTCTACGTAAACAAGCCTCGCTGAGCATCCAACAGAAGATGGGGGCGCGGCAATGTGACGTAATCATGGACATAGTATAATTACAGAGAACAGAAGAAAACTGGCCGCTAATTACTTTGTAATGGTGCACACCTTGGGAAGTATAATAGGTGAAGTTCAGTAAAGCACCATTTAGGCTTGTTTGAAGTCTACCAGTATTTATCCGATACTTGAGCTTAGCTTAATTTGTCACGCGTTTTATTGTACCATTCTGTCTATTGAGCATTAGATACTGATGATCTGCTTAACTATATATGTGGCTTTTTCCCAAGGAGTAAAGAAAAGCTTGAGGGCCCAAGGAATTGTTACGTAGCGCCTAAAAATGTAATAACTGTGAAGCAAACAGCAAAGTTTGACTTTACAGCGTCCAGTACAAGAAAGCGTCATTAACTATTACCTAACCAATCAAAAACATATGGGGATGGGGAGCAGTACATTAGGTGGGTGATTAAGGAAAGCTTCGATACAGATAGCGATTCTTAGTACTGTGATTTTATTACTTTGCGACCACATACAACATACCGTAAAAGAAAAAACGGACACTGACCCCCCCCCCCATATTGATACACCTTAGCCTATATGACAAGCGTCAGTAGACGTCAACCAATACCATTTGGATGGATTTGGGGGGGGGGGTCAAATGCAAGAATATTCTGTTCATTTCCTGTTCTGTACTCTAGGATAGTTTGGCTGTCCATTTAATTTTTATGTTAACTATTAATAAAATGCACAGTATATTTCTCATGTGTAAACTTAATGATGTCATAAGATTTTGTTTTACAGCAAAATGTCTCCCTACACTTTTTGCAAAATGGATCGGAAGCGCCTCCATATAGTGCATGCCATGTGAGTGTAAACATGGAGGAGGTTTGTGTTTTGGATGCTGGTTCCTTTACCTTACCAGTACAAGTTTTTGTTGAGATGGGTGAAACTTTACCTGTTAGTGGTCCTAAAAAGTTTATATGCTCTTTTGACGGATGCTGTGCTTCCTTTAATAAGCATTGGAAACTGAAAGTTCATCTTTGTAAACACACAGGGGAGGTAAGTCAGCTGATAATCTGTGCAAGGGTTGGTTTGGGAAAGCAGTGCACTCTTTCTCTTTTGTCGCCTGTGTTAATATTCCGCAGGCTGGGTTCATAGGTAGGTACTAGGCTATCTGCCCGAGGGCATTTATAAGCCTAGCAGTGTCGGCTTTCGCCACCCCATTGATTAATTAACTGAGCCTCTGTCATATACTTATTTTTCTGCAGGTCATCATCTAAGAGGTACGATTTGATTCAACGAATCTTTTATAAAGTGGTGTTGGACACAATTTTGTTGAAATGCATTTTTTGAAAACTTTGTACATGTATTGGCAGTACTGGCAAGAAAATTTGGGTGAAGAGATGAGCTTTAGCCTTCTGTATGGGTACAGCTAATCGAAGTGGAAAATCATTGCAGCAAGTCTTGCTATTTGGGGGTTTTGTGCTAAAGTCACTTCTAATTATTTCACGAGTGGTGCTTTTCGTTGAACCTGTGTTATTACGTTGTTGTGTAATGAGCAAAGATAGGCATCTCATGTCACAAATCCATTATTATGATACTGATTCTGGAGCGGCGATTTACCTTAACTTTGACACTCCATTGTTATAACAATCCCAATTAATCGTGGCTGCTTAACACGCTTAAATTGTGTCTTCATCTCTGCCATTGTGGTTCGCGGTGGTGCACCTGCTGCCTTGTTAACGGAAAAGTGCAGTTCCGAATTAAGTAGCAGGAGCAACGGGTTTCATAAAGTTTAGTTATGTCTGGATTGTGGGTGCTGCGAAGAGCATTAAGATAAAATAGTAGTACTAATTTCATGATCTTTAAATCATACTTCGAATTAGGAGTTGGATACATCCCCTCGGGTATTAGAAGCCCAAAGACTTTGAGAAATTAAGTCTAGAGGTAAGCCAGTCGCTCGGGGATCTGCAGTGCTCCAGCAATTTGTACCTTTACAGAATTTAAAATTCGTTTCTACAGTGATGATTACAGTTGCAGTGGCCTAAGCTATGAGGGGTTGTCCCACTTCTGCAGTTTTTTTTTCTTCAAAATGTTTGTGCCCCTTATTTCCTACCTGAATAAAAATAACTGTTGTGGCTTTTGTTTTGTGTCAGCATGTCGGAGGGGTTTTGGAGTTTTTATAAGCACAAGAAGCAGGCCATAAGTTATTCTAGTTTTCCACCACTGACAAACATAAGCATTTACAAAACTGGTTATTTTTAGTGGTCTCTGTAAGATATGTGGGAAAGGCGAGCGAAAGCATTCACCAAGTATGTTTTCATTAATCAAGAATTAAAGTCAGAGGTTCGAAGACTATTGGATACTGTCGTAGTTCCAAACAAACAATGCCGACTAGCGATCTGGCAGCATTATTCCCATGACCTGCATGGAAACTTGAGTTCCAGGGGGAGTATGGTTGTAAAGCTGCAACTTAAAGGAATTGATGGAAGGGCACCACCAGGAGTGGATCTTGCAGCTTAATTTGACTCTACACAGGAAACCTCACCTGGCCCAGACACGGAAAGGACTGACAAGATTGATTGGCTCTTTCTTGATTCTGTGGGTGGTGGTGCATAGTTCTTAGTTGGTGGGAGTGATTTGTCTGGCTAATTCTGATAATGAATGAGACTCTGCCATGCTAACTAGTTATGTGGCCCCGTGCGGCCCTCCAACTTCTTAGAGGGACAAGTGGCTTTTAGTCACACAAGATGTCTGTGATGCCCTTAGATGTGTGGGGCTGCATGCATGCTGCACTGAATATCGTTAGTACATTGGCATAGAGAGTGATGTTGCCATCTCGCATCTCTTGTCTCCCTGCCTGAGTTTTTGGCTGTGGCTCCCTCACTGGTGGAGTCTGCATGTTCTCCATGCTTCTGTGTAGATTTTTTTTTTTTTTTAACACTTACAATGCTGTAGATGAATTGATGCTTTCTATAGGCAAATGGGGAAAAACATGTTCTTGTGTGTGTAAAATGGTGTATGCGTACATATATCTCTTGGATAGTGGAAAAAAGGCATAGAATGCATCACAAGACATGAACCTGGCTTCTGAGTAGCATTATTCCTGGCTATGTAAGTTGGTTAGTAGGGTCATCAGCCATAGGCCCCACTTAGTCTAAAACTGACCCCACACAAGTAGTGTGCACAGAGATTACTATAGTTTGTGTGTCGGGGGGGGGGGGTGAAGATACTGTTGTATTTTTTTAATTTTCATTACGGCCAAACTTCAGGTGTGCACAGAAAGTCACTATATCTTGTGTGTTGACTGGGGTCAGTATAGCTTATTTCTAACTTTCCCCAAACTCCCCATATAGGTGTGCACAGAATGTAACCTAGATTGTCTAGGATCAGAGTACTGTGTAGGAACAACAAGTTGGAATGAATTCCTGCAAGTGTTCAGTTTATTCACAATTGAGTCGGGTGCGTGTACAGATGGATATTTTCTAGGTGTAGGGGAAGAGGCATGCTGCTTATGTGAGGCTCACAGTAATAGGTTGTAATATGTTATAGTGCTCTTATTTGATACTTTCATCCTTGTTTGATTTCAGAGTGGTAAACAGTGTCTCTCTTGGGGTGAGGTCTGAGAAGACATGCTGTATAGGTGTATGACAGCCGCATCTTGAAATATGGCTGTTTCACATGAAACTTAACACCATATGGGTACAATGAAAATCACTGTTTTTTTTTTTTTTGTTTTTTGGGGGGGGGGGGGGTAGGGGGGTAGAAGGAAGGCAGTTATCTCAGATATAATTTGTGATGCCAGAAGCATTTTGTTCTCAGGTTGTTGATGTTGATGACATTTCATGAGTGGGGAAAGTCCAGCTGGGTAGGTAGTCATTTTTCAGGGGAGGCCCAGGAGAAAAAGCATCAGAGTATTGCAAAGCATTTTAAGAACAGTAATGTTAGTTTTTAAAAATTAATACAAAAAATACGTTTGTATCAAATTAGACGTACTTATTCTTAACCAGTAGTTTCATATTAAGTTATATGATAATGATTTAATAGATGGAGAAATTTTAGCCAGTTTATAGAGAAATTAAGGGTAAGTTAGTACAATGCAAACAGGAATTGCAAAAAGCAAGCTTATGAGTGTACCTGGAGAGAAAGCTAAGGAGAGGAGTTTATAGACTAGAGGAATTTATAAAAGTAAGGAAGTGAGTGAAGAAGGGAGAGGAAGGAGATGTACAGTACAAACTGGATATTTGTTTGCGTTTAGGGATATAGTCTATAGTCAAGTAAGAACAGATCCAGCTTTTGGCTAGGAAGCCATTTAGAATGGGTTTGAAGGATGGGAAGGGAGGGTATTGACCTGATAAAGGCAAGGAGTTACAGGACTTAGCAACATGGTACGAGTATGGTCAATGCCCAGCAGATTTGATAGGTTTATGGACAGACGGGAGTTTTTGTTCATTAAATTGTAATGACTGATGGGAACTTAGTTGTGTTAAATGTTAGTGCTGGACAAGCAGATGGATTCTGGGCAATCTTATGAGTGATAAAAAAACGTATATGTTGATTGGGTAGTTCTAACCATTGTTCTGAATGGGGGGATGGTATTGCAACTTTAAGTTTTGTATTTTTAGATTAGTAAGGATGGGAGCACCATAAAGAAGTGTGGGGAGGCGATGAGTATTGGCAAGTGTAGCCGTACTTGCATCAATGAGTTTTTGCTCTTGGAAGCATCCCTAGTCTGAGTTTTTCTTATGCAATTTTGTATATGCAGGTTGAATTTAAGGTAATCATCCCTAATAATTTGTTGTGAAAAGTGACCTCAGTGGTTTTATTACAAAAACAAAATTTAAAAAGTCTTTTCTTGGGAGAGGAACTGGGGAGAACTAGTAGTTATTTTTTGTTAGGGCTGTGAATGAGTCGTGAGTTACAAAGCCATGTTTTAGTTGCCGTTTTAAAGCTTCCCGAGTAATTTTTTGGAGGTTTGCTATGTTGTTGGATATGCAAATTAATGTGGAACCATCTGCATGCTGTATTAGGGAGGTCTGTTGTGTGGAGGGTGTTGGTGAGGATGTTAGAGAAGGGGATTAAGGATAGAGCCTTGTGGTACTCCAGTCGTGACTGGGCGGCATGGAGAGAGGGTAGAGTGCCACTTTACAGATGTCTATTGGATAGGTAGCTTTTTGAAACCTAGATGGGTTGAGCGACCTAATGAGGGCATTCGAAGTAGAAGTTTGCTGTGACAAACTGTCATTAGACAAGTCTATAAGTAAAGAGACTAGTTTGCTATTATGATTAGCTTTATTAACCGTATCTGCATACGTTAGAAGTGCAGTATTAGTACTATGGGAAAGAACAGAAGCCATGTTGTATGAGGGGCTAGGAGTTCTTATTGCAGGAGATAGTTTAGCATTTGCTTTTGTTTTGGAAAAGGGGGACAACATTGCTATAGGTCTAAAGTTAGTAATGTCTGAATTTCCTCCATTCTGCAGATGGTTAATGTGACTTGACCTATTTATAAGGATTGAGACAGGGACAGTGCTGTCAGATGCTGGTTTTTAAGGTACTCTCTTGGAAAGTAATCAGTTGAGGTAGAGCATGGTTTGAGTAATTTTGTGTATGATGTGGGTGGAGGTTTGAAGGTGAACATAGTGATGCATGACTACTAGACAGGGTTAGAACCACTACTTAGTTTTGTGGTAACTACTGTCATCGGCACTGGACAGCCCATTTCTTGAAATCAGTTTGTTCCTTAGTCATGATTTTATTATTTACTTGTGTGTTTTTTTTTTTTTTTTTTTTTTTTTCCATAAACCAAAGGTTGTGGGGGAAAAAATTTCTAAAATGCACATTGGAGCAATTAGAACCCATAGCTTCTAGGGACTTAAGTGGTTCCCATAGCCCCCACATAATACATTTTTCCGTCAACATTGTTATAGTACAGTCTTGTCCAGTTAGAAAATGTTGCAGGAAAAAGGTGACAAGTTAAGACAGTGTAGGAAAAAGACGCTCGGTAGTATGAGAATAGGTGCTGATTGTGGAAAAAGGGTAGAACTTGGCTAGGCTTGTAAGGGCCATTGACCTAGTAACTTCTTAGGAAGGAGAACTGGGGCAGGGGGGTGTATACCAGGGTAACAGATATTGGGGGTGGGGAGTACCATGTAACACTTGCCTAGGGATCCATATAATCTAAGGATGCCCATGTAGTCCCTGCATATGGAATTTAAAAATTGTTGCTTCTGGGTGTGGTTTGCTTATCAGATTGTGGCCATTATCAGATTGTGGCCATTATACAGGGGACTTTATTTGTCAGGAAATGGAAGGCTAAAGAGGTGGTAACCATAGCAGGAAGAGCTCCAAAAGACTTTTTTTCTGCTGTAAGTAAGCACTGCATTGGTGGTCCACCTGTCAGTCCGTTGCTATCTTAAAGGTGGGCAGATGAGCTTCCATTGAGGAAAGCCTTTCAAATTCAAAATTTATATAGAAAATTGTAATTTCTTTCTGAAGAACTGTGTGTGCTTGGGAAACTTAAGTTAAAAGGACAGGGTTGTATTTTATTTCTTGCGTGTACTGTGTGCTTGGGTAAACTTAGTTCTGAGCAAAGTTTTATTTCTGACTAAACTCTACTATATTTAGAGTGTTGGGTATGTTTCCCTGGGGTAAATTATCTGTATAATACTTATCTCAGATCCTCTAGTTCTTTCCATTGTATATTTAAAGAGCTTCAGGGTTATGTTACTTGCTTTTACAGTTTTCCGGTTTGCTCATGGGCAGAAACTAGTTTCCTCCTCAATATTGCCTTCTAAAGCACACACACGAGATTGTTGTAAGGTATTCCCAGCTCCTTGCTTACCTCTGCCTTTAGTGGGTGACCCTGCTGTGGCTGATCATTGCTCTTCAGACTACCCATCTTCTTCCCCCAGTCCTCTTGGTGTAGTATTTTCAGCCACTAAAGACTCTGAAGAGAGCAATGTTTTCTATGGCTGTAGGTAAGTCCAGTGTTGGCCAGAGAGCCATTTTTGTCACTTGACTGGGGGAAAAGGCAGGTGAAGGGCTTTCATCTGGCTGGGAGGGGAATGTGGAGGCTAGGACCACTGTGCCTAAGGTGCCTACCAAATTAGGGGACACTGCTTGGTGGGAAACTGTCAACCTGTCTGTCACAAGAAGTAGAGTTGATTCTGTTTTTTGCGAAGGAACCAATGGCTGCCTCTCCAAACACCTAGTCAGTCATTGGGCAGGAAGAGAATTCCTTTTCAAGCGGACTATTTTCCAAAGTAAAGTTTTTACAGGGGGAGGAATGTACTTCTGAAGATTCAGTTTCTGAAAGCATTCTTGCAGACCTCCTTAATTAAGAAATAATTTCGAAATTTTATGTAATCTGTGAGGTTTTGTCATTGACGGTGAAGTCTCCAAGATTTGTATTTTGATTTTTTTTTTTTTATACAGGTACCGATTCCCAAAGCAACTCCCCAGTGTCACAAGTACCTGCCTTGTAATCCCAAGGCAGACCCAGCAGTCATCCATCTCTCTGTTGCCAAAACGCTTACTGGTTCTAACATTTCCTCAGATGAAGTTGGGAAGGCAGTGGATAAGTTGGCAAAGATGTACATTTCTAGTACTTTAACTCTCAGGATTTTAAATCTTCAAATTTGTATACTTAGGTTTTTTGAGTATACAGAAGTTATCCAAAAAAAATTGTAAATGCTTCTATGCCAACTGACAACTCACTGTGGTGACTGTACTCTGATGCCTGTGACTGTCTTCTTACAGAGTGGTTGTTTCTGGATCACAGTTTGAGGAGACTTTCTTGACTTCCCTCTCAAAACTTTAGATGAGCATTCTCTTTACCTCCTCTGCAACTGAGGTACTTGATCTGTGCCACGTTTTCAGTCATCCTCCTTTTTTTTTAAATGGTAAAGTTTTAATGCCCACAGGTTCAACAGCAAGTGGCCAGTGTGGGGTGGGGGGGGGGGGTGGCAAAGGAAAAGATTCCCCAAGAAAAAGAGAGGCTTCAAAATATCAACAGCCTTCCTAGTCAGCATGACTTAGCTTGTTCAGGCCATTTCCCTCATCCTGGCAACCCATGTCCTACAGACTTCAACTGCCTTTTGTCATCAGATAGTCCCTAACAGTTGGGTGCTGAGGGGGATCCAACAAGGGTGCTCCTGACAATGGGAGTTTTCCTCAATTCCTGGGAATTTCTTCTTACTCCAAAAACAGATTTCTCTTTTTCCTGCTCTTCACAAAGTGATGTCCCAGGGAGTAATCTAACCAGTGCCCTTCAGTCTTCAATGTGCAGGTGGCTGTTCAAGGATTTTTCTCTCATCCCAAGCCAGAGGGAATCTGGAGGCCAGTACTGCATCTTGTGGCTTTAAACCTCCATGTCAAGATTCCAAGTTCAAGATATCATTTCAAACTCTAGTATTGTTGATCAGCTCTAGCTTTCATGATAAAGCTAGAACTAAAAGAAAAAAAAAAAACTATTGCAGAATGGTTTACACATTTGTTGTATCTGGCTTGATCAGTTCTCTTATACCCTATATTTTTTCACTGCACCAAGGGTATTTACAAAATGCCTAGCTGCAGTCCTGACCCTTTGTGTACTCAAAGCCATACCAATTTGTGAGGACCCACCACTGGACCAGTAATCCAGGAGTCTCAATCCTCACCACGTACACTGGGAGGATGACAAAGCACACATACAGTATTTCCATGTGCAGCTGTCTGCATCAAGTGCAGTTTCCCTTAAAGAGCACACGGAGACCACAGTCAGTCTAGGACTGGTTTCTCCCTCTTTCTCCAGATCCCCAGTAAGACTCCCCACTGGTACAGCTATAGAGTTGAGATCTCAGCAGAGTGGCCAAGACCTCCAGCACCCTCTTTCCAACCAGTGCTTTTTGTCCCTGCCCAAGTGGCTGCCACACACCGTCTTTGAGGTTTGATTTTATATACGCACACTGGGAAGGCAAGTACAGGTTTATTAGCTATGCCCCCTTTTGCCCAGTCTATAAGATGGTTATCACTGTCACCAGCCAGCTCCGTATCCACTACTTCAAGGCTCTTGACAAAGGCTGTCCAATCTTGCTGTGTACTATACAAATAGTAATTTGACCAAGAGCAAGGCTATAAGGAATAGCCCACCTAGTGTCCCCAAGTAAATATGCAAGTACTCACAAAACTTAAATATTTGTAGACGGATCAGCCCCAATGAAAGGTTTAAATACAGTTAATAAGAAAAAGATACTTTGTATATATTCACAGTGACATCGGAGTTCAAAATCACAGGAAATGTTTAAAACAACATTACAGGAAGTCTCAATAAAAATATCTAAACTAAGCTTTACTACATTCCTGACTACATCTAAGAGAATTAATACTATCCCCTAGTAACTTACTTAATCAGAACAAGGCAGATGTGTGGTGAATGGCTCTTGTCAGGTCCAAGCCAGAATAAAGAATGCTCCCTCGGAAGTCGTGAAACAATTCCATTCTTTCAGAGGTAGTAATTAGTTCACTCCAAAGACTGTACAGAAATGACTTCTCAGCACAGACATGCCTCTAGCTCATTGAAAATACCATCTTTTTAGCCATAAATTAATTTCAGCTGTTTTTTTAACTTTACCTCCTGTATTCCGGTTTCCACTAATAATAAAAAAAAATATATATATGTGTGTATATATATATATATATGTATATATATATATATATATATATATATATATATATATATATATATATATATATATATATATATATATATATATATATATATATATATATATATATATAATTTCAGTTGTATTTATTACTGCTTTGGTAGTAACTTGATTAAAGTGTAGCTATCATCCCAAGTCTTTTGGATTAAGCACTTTGGCTTCAGACCATGAAGCCCATTTACATTAGGAACGTTTGTGGCATGCACTGGTGGCAGGACCGGTAGCTTTCATCCTTCTAAGTTGGGAACTGCTGATTTGAGAGCCCAGTGTCTGGTTATTCTTAGTGTATTAGTTCTGGTTTAAGCACTTTGGCTTCAGGCCAGTTATTTTACATTAAGAAGGTTCATGGTCTGCACTCTTGTGGGAGAAGAGGCTGGACTCTGCCCTTATGAGCTGGGAATTTCTGGTTAAAGGTTTATAGTGCCTGAATATTTGAACTGTATCTTACTGAAATTGGTACACCTTGTTTGCTGTAGCATAGACTAGATCCAGGCCTGCTGAATCTAGCTTTGTTTATCTGCTTGTTGTTTGTTAGCTTATTTCCCTGGAATGCTAATTCCACCTAATACGCGGCTTCTCAGCGCTTCTGTGGATCACTAGTGATATCTGCATTGCTTACTGTACTTATTTCCTTGTTTCACTTGAAAGAATGTTACTGTTTGTCTTTGCATTTAAGTTACCTGTAACACATTGCACTTGTTACCTGGCACTTGCTCACTAAAGCAATTATATGTCGGCACTAAAAATTAAAAGCACTACACCCTCACTCCCCACTGGCCCTGATTTTCAATTATTAAGGAATTCCCAATATTCTAGCATATCCAAAGGGTCAGTTGTCAATCTCCTCTCCGGTCCAGCTGGTGAATCTGGGAATCTTGAGGCAATGTTACAACTGCCTCATGTACACAGGCAACCCTCTCCTCCCAACAAATTCCAACACATGTGAGAGATGCAACCATATAGCCAAACTGTAGGCTAAGCTCTCTCAACTCAGTACTGGCATAACCAGTCAGGAGGAGAAGGAAACCACACTCGCTACAATTCCAGTCTCACATAGACCTACCACGACAGCAAACCAAACACATAATCACACAAAAACATACTCTGAGGCTCTAAATAAAGATCTGCCCAAGCAGCAGAGACCTCCAAAGCAGACACCCAAGCAACCGCTACCCCAAAACAAAACACGTGCAACACATCTCACAAAGCCAGTGTGCCGAACAGTCACAGCCCTTAAGACTAAACAACACACCTGATACACTTTGTAATAGGTGACTCTATCTTCAGGCACACTGACGTCCCGCTCACCAGGCTGAACAAGGAGAGGGTCACGGTGAGCAGCCTGTCGGGCGCTAGGATCTGCCACATAACACAAGCACTCAGGTCACTCCAAGGCAAGTACAAATATGACTCTGTCATTGTCCATGCTGGTGTGAATGACCTGAGATGTACCTCCCTGGACTACATGAAAAGAGACATAGAGGAGCTCTCTGAGCATGTAGCCCAGGCCGGTATGACCTTGACCTTGAGTAGCATCTTGCCCTCACCAAGAATGATGCCACAATATGAAGACATGATGATCAATTTCAACAATTGGCTCAAGTACTGGTGTCATTCAAAGGGGATCCAATGCCTGTCAGCTTGGGATGATATGCTCGACAAGCCACGATGCTTCGCTAGGGACGACTTGCACCTGTCACCACTGGGCTTTCGGATATTGGCAAAGGGTCTTGCTACCCCATAGTGCCTTTTTTAGGCAAGGCTCAAATGAGAAACCCACCTCCATAGGTATCGCGAGATAAGAAACTGAGTAATGCTACTCAACGCCAGAAGTCTAAACCTCAAGATGCATGGAGAACATTATATCTGTGCAGTAACAGAAACCTGGCTCAGGGCTCCCGAGAGCACCTCAGCACTACCAGGTTATACCTCATACCATGCTTTACGGCCCCAAAACTTGGACCGAACCACAAAAGGAGGGGGAGTATCGATATTCATCAAAGATACCCACACCTCCAGGTAGGTGGCAAAGCACGAAGCATCAGAGACTATCCATGTGCAACTAACAGTGGGTAAAACTGCCTTCCAGTTTATAGCCTGCTACAGACCACCCTCCCAAAACCAGGAACCCCACTCGGCCTTCCTGAGAACACTGGAAAATATGAAGGTCTCTCCAAACACCATTATATTGGGCGATTTCAACTACCCAAACATAAACTGGGAGCATTACTCTAGCTCCAACACCCTAGCCCAACTGTTCTAGAATTTATAAACTCAGATGCTATGGAACAACTTGTTACCCCTCCCACAAGAGGGGAAAACATACTGGACCTGATCATCACCAACATGGGGACTCTATGCTCCAGACCAGAAGTGTATCCCTCACTGGTAAGATCAGACCATAAACTAATCTCACTGGATATTCACATCCTGACCCCACCCCCTGCCCAGAAAACCACAGTGAAAAACTTTTCTAAAGCAAATTTCACACTCCTCAAAACCGAGGTGGAATCCTTCAAAGCCCCCGGGCCTGTGGAAAATATGGCCCAGACCGCAGAATCCTTTATAAACTCATTCTATGAACACCTTCAGGAATGCATGGGTCATGCGATAATAAAACCAAGACCCAATCCTCTAAAGGC